>NW_025408904.1:0-27741 GCF_002201575.2 Neomonachus schauinslandi | reverse complement strand
GGAGATGAGGAGAATGGGGAGTGATGTCTCCGTTGCTGTGTCTGAACGACTGCTGCCCACCTCAGGGACCTCCTTCTGTCCATGGCTAACAGGGGAAGACAGGCTTCAGGTGGATGCAGTGGCAGGCTTGCAGGGGGAGCAAGCCTTTCTGCACCTGGAGTGAGAAGACCGGGGTTTGAGCCCCTCCTCAGATGCTCACACCCAACATCCTTCAGGCAAGACACTTCCATCACATTGCTACTCAAAATGTGCCCCCGGGCTGGTGCCGATCCACAAACTGTTATCTTCCCACAACAGCATAAACACAGAAATTGAAAGCAGCATTTACAAACCTCGACAGCAATCTGACAGAGTGGCTTTATGGCTGTTGAATTTAAGAATAAACAGGTTGAGCTCATTAAAAAAAAAAAAAAAAAAAAAAAAAACTCGGGGGTGCTTCCCTCTCAATCTCCCAGGTGGAATAACCAAGGAAGACGCGTATTGGCTCATCTTGAGACACCTCCTCACGTATAGGGCCAATGGCTGTGGCTCAGAGGCTGCAGGTCCATCAGAGGCCGATTCAGAAGCGTGGGGCTGCACTAATCGGATGCTCCACAATACCCATAGGGTTGTAAGTAACTAAGTTCTGACCTTTCAAGAACAAAAGGTTATGCCTGAAAAGAACAAAGTCAGATAAATCTGAATTAAGAGTAGCAGCCTCAGTTGGGAGGGGTCCTGAATACTTGTTGTTTCTTGAACTTTTGGATTTAGATATTTCTGTACTGAGTTTGGGTCCTTGCTTATGCTTTTCAAAGAATTTCACAATATGAATAGCACTGAAAAGGTTTGATTTGTATATGCCTGTCCTATTACTGCTATTTCCCCCATGTTGTTGCTTATACTTTGTTAGTGAAGCAGTAGCCATTCCCTTACTTCATCTCAGTAACCACAGCATTACACCATGATTGCTCACTAGGTACCTTTTTCCTCAATCACCAGTGAAGGGAATAATCAGATGTATTCAATTCCCACTCTGGTCTTCAACATCAAACCCCACTTTCCTTTCTCCTTCCCAGATTTCATGTGTATCTCTCACACTTCCACTCCAAGTGTCCCATCCACAGTCCAATTAAGGCGCACTTTCATGTTGTTTTACCAGTCCTCCCATTGGATTTCTGAAATTACAAGTGCAACACACACACACACACACACACACACACACACATTCTAATGGACTCAGGTTCTGAAAATAACGTTTTATATACTACAACGTGTATGACACCGATATGCATGAGTAACTTTGAAAAACATCTAGAATTTAAGAGACTTAGTGAAATTCAGTTTTCTTTTTCTAAACGGTGCACAGTTCTTTCTCTGAAAAGGCAAATGGCTCCACAAGGAGCCTTAGGCTTCTAAAATTTCCTTCCTGCTATATATGGCAATTTCTAGGTACCACACACAAGGATTTACTTGCACTGGATTTTGTCGTAGCTTTTCTAGGGTTTTTATGAAGCAAGCTCTTTTTGTCCCCCCTCAGATGCCTTTGGCTTTTTCTTTCTTCTAATGGGCTCCAGAAGAGGTTGGATTGCTGTAATTTACCTAGCTTTTGTCTCACTGTTTGGCTCAGAATGACATCTTTCATAGGTTTCTACATTCAAATCAAAGGTTATTTAGAATTTATTTTAAACGTTCACATGGAACACATAGCAAACATAACAAAATGGTGGGTTTTCGTGCAACTTGTAACAAATTCCAAAGGACTGAAGTTCCCACCCCTGCCCCCGCCAGTGTGTTCTCCCTTCACAGATATATGGGAAGCTAGAAATCAATTGAATGGAGAGCACTTGGATAATCACCAGCTACTTTGAAATTCAGCATGTACCTATAGGAAAAGAATCAAAGAAAGGAAAAAAGCCCATGCACCAAGAAGAAAAACACAATGGGTATTAAAGTGCATTACCATTATCCTAAGTCCTCCCACCCATCAGATCACTTGAGGTAGAGGAAGGATTCACCTTAGTTCCCTTAATTGCCAAACAGCTTCCTTTTATTTTGATGCAAAACGAGACGGACAGGTCCCACTGTGACATCTGCATGTCTACACTTCAACCACCCTGGTTAAAAGGAAGAGCTTCAACAGAAACCCACAGGCACACGGACCATCACACCACCTTCCCCCTCAATCTCCAGGCTGCATGTCACAGGAAGGCTGTTATTGGTTCAGCCCTGGTCACCCCACCACCCTTTGGGCCAATGGCCATGGATCCTGCGCTGCCAGTTGTTTACTGGCTTCTGCTAGGGGAGGCTGGGAGCACAGCTGCTCTCATTGGACGACCCAGTCATCCAGGCATAATTGCAGTGCAGGAAGCCTTTTATATCAAAAGGGAAAGATGATAGGCTACCAAGGCACAGAATCAGGTAAATTTGAACGAAGCGAAGTAGGCCTTTCACAAGGTCAGGAGCTTGAGCATGGCACTTTCCTAGATGGTTTGATTGAGTTTTCTGCACGGTGTTTGGGTCCTCTCTTATGCATTTATGTGAATTCGGATAACGGGATATGTTAAAGGAGTGTGAATGGGGTAAGTGTGATTGTCATGGCTGCTACTGCACTTTAATTATTGCTATACCACACATATTGAAAAGAAAACTCTCTCGCTGATACTACTGTACACAGGTGGGAGAATGAGAATACGTGAGGTAAATAAAATTGTTGTGGAAATAATTTTGACTGTAAAGATCTCTGAAGAGGCTGACCTAGAGGAATACCTAATAGAAATGACCATTTAGAAAAGTGATGAAATGCGGTATGATGAAGAAAAATCATAACAGGCTGCACTAAAGACATATATAAAGTTGAGCTGATAATGTTTTTAACATTTCTTTCACAATAAGAATTTTTAAAACTCGGCAGAACGTCACAAGTCCAACACTACAGTAGATTGCACTTTGGAGGGCCACAGGTCTTTTTCCACCAAGTGAGGTGGCTTAGGAAAGAGCCTTTGGTTTGGGGTGTGGTCAGGCGCTCCTGGGGGTGCTCACTGGCCTCTGGTGAACCTAATGACGGCCTCGGTGGCCTCAGACACGGCATGCTTGCCAGTCTTCCTGGGCAGCAGCGGGTGCGTGGCTGTCTGGATCTCTCTGGAGGTGATGGCGGAGTGCTTCCTGTAGTGGTATGAGGTGCTCTCCTTGGACACAACCCATTATCCAAGTGACTCACAATCCTGTACTTCGTTCTATCTTGTTAACTTTTTTCTTTAAGTTGCCATAATCAGCATACTTATTTGATGCCATCAATGTATCATTTACCTCTATTTGCCAATTCGTTCTATTATCATTCCTTCTCTACATCCCACATCTTTTTCTATCGTCCTCAGTTACATTCTTTACCATTTCTGTTCGTTTGGTGCCAGTCGGTGTAAATACTCTGAGTTATCATTTTTTCTTAAATGTCTTTACTTCTGAGTTAAAGTCTTAAGGTAACCAGAATTGAGATGGGGTAAGGTGTGCAGGGCATTAAATAGGTATTTAATCTTCTGAAATCCTGAAAGGTGTCAGTTATGTACCTACCTCTTCTTACATGATATTCCTACAGAGGCAATGGTGAAAAATGTTAACCCATGGGAAATGGAGTTAGACAGGGTCCACACCACTTTGGGTGGCTTTGAGGCTTACCCGGGTATATTGTCACACACCCCTGGGAATTTTGGTTAAGGAAAAATCATGTGCGTTATTATTGTGCTGATTATAATAATTGGACTGGCATAATGAATATCCTTTCCCTTTCAGGAACTCAGTGTTCTTTCTCACATGGGGTAATCTCAGACATTGGAGAAAAATGGAGATATGGGGATCTCAGCTTCCCCATTCCTTGACAGCCTCAATGATTAGATGGTGGTTCGTGAGCAAAACCCATCTGGGCGACCTCTCCATTCCACTGAGGCGGCTCTAGCCGTAGTGTCAAGCAAACAAACAAGCAGAGCACAATTGCACAGGAAGTCGAGGAAGTCAACTTCCTTTTCCCTGCATCATTCCATCCCCCAAGCTAGCATTGTTCTGGGCCAAGAAGAAATGTCCCAGCTAGTAAGAATTCCTCTCACCAGGGAAGGAAAAGTGGAGTGAGTGACCAGCTTCTCTAGACAGTCCTGGCACTGCATGAAGGTCTACCTTCAGTTTTACCACACCCATGGCAGCAGAGAGCGTTGGCTAGCTACAAGGAATAAAAGCCGAGGCTATTATTAGCACATACACAGCTGGACTGACTGCAGTTTATGGAGAATTTTGTGCGGACAAACTCAGCACTTGCCACCACTGATGGAGTCACTGGCTGGGTGCACAGATGCTGACAACCGTCCCAGTGATATTCAAGGTTCCTAAAGCCAGCCATACGTCAGTACTTGCGCCCCCTTGCCCCGGACCTCTCTCCAAACAACACCCCTACACAGACCCCGCCCTGCCAGAGCCCAGACCCACATGAGTAACCATCCAAACTCTCTGCAGCTGCACAAGTGCAGAACAGTAGCCACCTGGATCCTTTCCCACCTCAACCAGAATCCAGGAGTTAAGCTTACAGACAATGCATTTTTCTAGCAGCCGTGCAAGAGCAAGACACCATCTTAGGTACCCTTGGCAGACCCACCAGCTTGCGTGCCCTTGGGGCTAGCCCCTCTAGCTATCTATGCACCTGCATGCCGTGGCCTGATGCCTGTCATTGGCATCTGCTACGGCAGGTACGCACACAGAGGGGACTGTGCGGTGATGGGTGAACACTCTGACAGCCAGGCCCCTGCCAACAGCTGCTTATGGATAGGAATCATGCTCAGGCTCCTGTCGCTGGCCTGCAACTCCATGCCCACCTACAGATAGCACCTCCAGGTTCTAGTTGGAGTGGGATGATTGATATATTCAAACAGTTAAAAGAAACTGCCAACCAAACGTACTTTACCCAGCAGTGCTGTCCTTCATAATTGAAGGTGAAATAAAGACTTTCTCTAATAAATAAGAGCTGAGGGAACTTGTCAGGTCTAAACCTGGATCACAAGAAATGCCGAAAGGAGTTTTTCAAGCTGAAACAAAAGGACACTGATTGGTAACACCAAAATATATGAAAATATACAACCCACTGGTAAAAGGTAAGCATATAGTCACATTCAGAACACCCTAATAATGTATAATGTGGAGATGTGCTGACCGGGTAACCTGAAAATAAAGGATAAAAGATAAAGGTATTGAAATTTGCCGTAGTTTCAACAATTTGTTAACGAATACACACACACACACACACACACACACACACACACTCACTCACACTCACATAAAGACACACAATGTAAAGAGTGATGTAAGAAAAGTAAAAGGGTAGGCAATAACAGCATGGAGTTTGGGCTGTGACCAAAGTTAAGCTGTTGTCAGTGTAAAATAGACTGTTATACCTACGGGATGTTGTATGTAAACCTCACGGGAGCCCCAAAGCAAGGATCTACCACAGTTACACAAAAGGTAAAGAGAAAGGATTCAAAGCACACCAGTGCGGAAAACAGTCAATTTAGAAAGGAAGGCAACAAGAAAGGAAGAAGTGAAAAGTAGAGTTACGAAACAGCCAAGAAACAAATAATAAGGTGGCATTAATAAGTCCTATCAACAATTACTCTCTTAATGGAGTGAATTCTCCAATCAAAAGGCCTACAGTGGCTTAGTGATCAAAAAGCAAGATCTAACCAAATGCTGGTTACAAGAGGCTCACCTCAGCTCTAAGGACACACGAAGATACAAAGCGAAGGATGACAAAAGATACTCCATGCAGGTGGAAACCAAAGAGAGCAGGGTTAGCTATACTAACGTCGGACAAAATAGACGTTAAGCCAAAATGGTAAGAGGAGACAGAGATGGTCATTAGGTAATGACGAGGGGGTCAATTCCTCAGGAAGATATAACAATCATAAATATGCACTCAACATCGGAGCACCTAAATATATTAAGCAAATCCTTAAAAAACTGAAAGGAGAAATAGACAATAATACGATAATACAAGGAGACTCCAATACCCCAATTTCTTAAGGTTTTATTTATTTATTTGGCAGAGAGAGTGAGCACAAGCAGGGACAGTGGCAGGTAGAGGGAGAGGGAGAAGCAGGCTCCCCACTGAGTAGGGAGCCCAACGTGGGGCTCGATCCCAGGACCCTGGGATCATGACCTGAGCTAAGACAGACACCTAACCGACTAAGCCACCCAGGCACCTCCAATAGCCCACTTTCAATATTGGATGGGCCGTCCAGACAGAACATCAACAAGGAAACATTGGACTTGAGCCATACTGTAGGAAAAATGGACTTAACAGACGTATATAGAACATTTCATCCCAAAGCGGCAGAATACACATTCTTCTCAAGTGCACACAGAGCGTTCACCAAGGTGGATAGCAAAACAAGCCTTAGCAAACATAAGAACATTAAAATCGTACTGTCTTTTCCAACTACAAGCGTATGAAATGAGATATCACTAACAGGCAAAAAGGTAGAAAATTCACCAGTATGTGGAAATGAAACAACATGCTTCTGGATAACACTTGGGTCAAAAAGAAATGAAAAGGGGGAATCCAAAAGCAAATGCAAATGGAATCACAGCATATCAAAACATAGAGGTTGCTGCTAAAGCCATTCTAAGAGGGAAATTGAGAGTGACAAACACCTACATTAAGAAACAAGAATGACCTCAACCTAACTTTTCAGCTCAAGGAGCTAGAAAAAAGAACAAACTAAACACAAAGTCAGGAGATGGGAGAAAGTAACAAAGATCCGAGTGGAAATAAATGTACCAGAGACCAGAGAAAAGGACGGACCAGATTAGTGAAACTAAGAGCTGGTTATTTGAAAAGAGAAATAAAATTGGTGAAACTTTAGCTAGGCTAACTCTGAAAAACAGAGAGAGGACTCAAATGAGTAAAATCAGTAATCAAAGAGGAGACATTACAACTGACACCACGGAAATACAAAGGATCATGAGAGATTGCCACAAATGGTTATATGCGAACAAATGGATCACCTAAAAGAAATGGATAAATTCCTAAAACACACAACCCACCAAGACTGAATCATGAAGAAACCGAGAATCTGACAGGCCAGTATCAAGTACAGAGATTGAATCATTACTCAAAACCTGCCAAAGCAGAAAATCCCAGGAACAGATGTTTCCCTGGTGACTTCTACCTAAACATTTAAAGAACCAGCACCAACACTTGACAAATTCTTCCCAAAAACTGGAGAGGAAGGAATACACCCGAACTCATTTTACAAGGCCAGCATTACTCTCACCCCAAAACCGGATCACAACACCATAAGAAAAGAAAATGACAGACTAATGTCCCTGATGAATCTAGATACAGATATCCTCAATGAAAGAAAAACCATTAGCAAACTGAATCCACGAGCACATTAAAAAAAAAAAAAAATCATTCACCATGATCAAGTGGAATTTATCTCTGTGATGCAAGGATGGTGCAACATAGGCAAATCAATAATTGTGATACACTGCATTAACCAAAGGATAAAATCATATAATCGTCTTAGTAGATGCGGAAAAGAGTATTTGATAAAACTTAATACCCGTTTCTGATTTAAAAAAAAAAAAAACCTCTGAGGAAGTGGGGATGGAGGGGACACACCTCAACATAGTAAAGGCCATGTGTGACAAGCCCACAGCCAACGTCATACTCAATGGTGAAAAGCTGAAAGCAATTTCTCTGAGATCAGAAACAAGATAAGAACGCCCACTTTTGCCACTTTGATTCTACAAAATATTGAAAGTTCTAGCCAGAGCATTTAGACAAGTAAAGAAATGAAAAGGCATCCAAATTGTAAGGGAAGAGGTAGAACTGTCACTATTTGCAGACGACTTAATATCACATGTAGAAAACCTGAGAGACTCCACCAAAACACTGTTAGAACTAATAAATGGATTCAGTAAAGTTGTAGGAAAATCAAACTGCAAAAATCTGTTGCATTTCTGCACACTGCAAATGACCTATAAGAAGGAGAAATCAAGAAACCAATCCATTTACAATCGTATCATAAGGAAGAAAATAACTGGGATTAAATTTAACCAAGGAGGCGAAAGACCTGTGCACTGAAACTATAAGACGATGAAGAAAAAAACTGAAGAAGACACAAATAAATGGAAAGATATTCCATCCTCAGGGACGGGAAGAGTTGGTATCGTTAAATGTCTGCCCTACCCAAAGCAATCTAGAGATGCAGTGCAATCTCTACCGAAATTCAATGGCATTTTTCACAAGAATAGAACAAACAATCCTAAACTTTGTATGGAACCACAAACAATCAATCAATCAAACAAACACAAAGCCCAAAATAGTCAGCGACGTCTTGAGAAAGAAGAACAAAGCTGGAGGCCTCACACTCCTGGATTTCAAACACTTTTACAAAGCTATAACAATCAAAACAGTATGGTATCGGCATAAAAACAGATGCCGAGATCAACAGATGAGACTGTAGAGAGCACAGAAAGAAATCCAGACATATACGGTCAATTAATTTACAAAAAGAGCCAAGAATATACAACGGGGGAAAGAACAGTCTCTTCAGTGGTATTGGGAAACCTGGACAGCCGCATGCAAAAGAATGGAATGGGATCACCGTCTGACACCATGGGCTAAAGATGAAATGTAAGACGCGAAACCACAAAGCGCCTGGAAGACATCATAGGTGGTAAGCTTCTTGACATCAGTCTTGGCTATTTATTTATTTATTTATTTTTGGATCTGACACCTAGAGGAAGGACAACAACAACAAATATAAACAAATGGGGCTACGTCAAACTGAAAAGCTTCTGCACAGCAAAGGAAATTGTCAACAAAATGAAAAGGCAACCTCCCCAGTGGGAGGAAATACTTGCAAATCATGTATCTGATAAAGGGTTAATATCCAAAATACAAAATGACTTCCCAAAACTCAAAAGCAGAAAAAAGAAAAATCAAACAACTTGATTAAAAACGGGGCAAAAGATCTGAATAGACATTTTTCCACAGAAGCCTTACAGATGCCCAACAGGTACATGAAAAGGTCTTCTATATCACTAATCAGGGAAAGACAAACCAAAACCACAACAAGGTAAAACTTCCCACCACTTAGAATGGCTATAACCAAAAAGACTAGGGATAACAAATGCTTGTGAGGATGGAGAGAAAAAGGAAGTCTCGTGCACTGTTGGTAATGTATGGAATGTAAATTGGTGCACCACTGTAGAAAACAGCATGGAGGTTCCTCAAGAAATTAAAAGTACCACATGATGCAAACATTCCACTTTGGGGTATTTATCCGAAGAAAACGGGTACAGTGAATGGGCACTAACATGTTCACTGCAGCATTATTTACGATAGCCAAGATATGGAAACATCCCAAGTATCCATTTCAGTCCGCAGGATATGGCCTGGTTTTATATGATTTGAAGTCAGACCGACCTGGGTACAAATCCCAGCTTTACTGTTTACCAGTTGTGTGCCCTTAGGGAAGTTCCCTGAGCCCGTGTTGTCTCATCTGTAAAAAAGGGAAGGAAAGTAGTAGCCACCTCCGAGGGTGGTTATGAGCATTAAATGAGATGATGGAAGTAAAATGCTTAGCACAAGAGATGTAATGAGCACTCAGTAAATTTGGGCTCTATCATTTCCTCCCACATGGCACAGGAAGTGAGCCCATTCACCCAGCCATGGCCTTCGTCTCCACAGTCTGGTTAATTTCCTTCAACCAGGTACCTGTGAAGTGGTTATGAGGAGGGCTTTGTTGGCCCCTAAGCACCCTCCCACACTCCCTTCTCCTCTGAGGTTTTAGCCTTGGCAGAGGAGGTGGACATGGCTTGCTGTTGCACTCCTTGCCACACGTGTTTTACTGACAACTGTGGTGGGTTGAGATCTCTGACATGTCTTTCGAGCACCATCCAAGGCTGTCCTGCCAACTCCGGTAGGCCCTTAACCTGTTGGCACCTCCTGTTCTTCAGCACATGTTTAATAGAGAGCCCACTCTGCCACTCTTCTCCTTCCTAAGACAGCCGTGTTTTGCCACAAAACTAAAATGTTCTAAAAGTGTTGATCAGTGTTTTCGTTAGCTCTGCTGTGTACGATGAATGATTCCCTGGAACTACCCGTCCACCACCCCCACCACCAAACATCAATGGAATGCAAGTAATGTTCTGACCACTGGGTTGTGAGCAGCCTAGGAAGTCCACTCAGTGTACGTCTCTCTGAGTCCAGGAAGGAAACCAACATCCCCTGTGGTTTTTAGGAAAAGTGGTTTGAACAGAACTTTGGGGATGAAGGGTGGGCCGTGGGTTAGAAGTGTTATAGAATGTAATACATCCCCAAGTGTGGTATACATGCCTCTGCAGGCACACGAGATGGTTTTAAGGGGTACACAGATTTTTTTTTTTCTTACAGTTAAGCAGTTTAGTTAGTGTGAATTTAAAATACACGAACACCATGTTATCCTGTGACGTCGCAGATATTATGGCTTAGGAAAATGTTTTCAAAAATCTTGAAAATACGTTCCTTAAAATAGCTATATTCAATAAACAATTGTATTGGTGAAATGCACATATAGCCAAAAGGACGAAATTGTTAGAGGAAGGACTTTCCATGCCATCCAAATGGTTATGAGCTTCCGAGTCAGACAAACCTCATTCAAACCTGGTCTACCGCTTATCAGCTGTGTGACTTTAGGAAAGTAACCTAATTTCTCTGAGCCTCAGGGGGAAATGGAGTTGAATAATAGTACCAGCTTCACTGGACTGTTGTCAAGCTTAAGCCAGGAGCTTTACACTGTAGTGGTGTGAGGGCCCAAAACCTGGCGCCAGGTGGTCTGGTTTCCAGGCCTAGCTCTTCTGCTTACTAGCTCATTGACATTGAGCAACTTACTTCATCTCTCTGTGCCTTGGTCTCCCCGTCTGGAACATGGGACTCTTAGGAGGGTTAAATGAGTTACCACATTTGAAGTGCTTAGAAATATTCCTAGTATATATTAAGCATTATGTGTTTCTTAGATTAAAAATACATGCATATAAAGCTCCTGACACCTGACACCTAGTAAGTCCTCGTGAAATGTTACCCATTGGTGGTGCTTTGTATTGCCAATGCCTGGAACAAATCAATCTACAGTCAGACTTTGATTAAGAAGCAGCATTTAATTGCCCAGGACTCATGGAGAATTGACAGGGCCCAGCACCTCTCTGCAGTAAAAATCAAAACACAGGGCCCCATGGAAGCTGGGCCTTCTTAAAGGACTGCCAGGAGTGGGGTTGGAGAGAGGGCCCAAGCTAGCTTTCTTTATCCTGTTAAAATAGGTGTGGGTCATTCCAATTAAGAGAAAAGGAAATTAAGCAAGCAGCCTAATGCCACACGGCCTATATATGACAGAGCTCGGTAGAATGCCATCTTGATGGAGAACTCACAGCCCGAGGGGAGGAATAGAGAACTGGTCCAATGGCGTTCTGCCGAAAGGGATACTTTATGGAAAATCTTATGGTAGAGGAATGGTGATGATGATAGTAATGTAACAGCAATACCATTAACTGAGATTCAGCCACTGTTGCTGACTACCTCTAGACATTGTCCTATCTCCCAATCCTTAAAAAAAAAAAAAAAAAACCTCTTCTGTGATACCATTAACACTCTCTTCCTACTTACTGACCGGTATCCCTTTTCTTTGAAAGAGTACCCTATTTCTGTCTCCATTTCTCATCCACCACTCACTCCTCAACCTACTGAGGTTTGCCTTTTCTTTCCCAACCCATCACCGCCTCTTCTGGGACTCTAGACCATCTGCTCTCATCCGTTTTCCCATATTTATTCAGCAAATACTGAGTCCCTACCAAGCGCCATACACGGTACGCACTCCTGATATATGACAGCAAATGAGACAAGGTCTCTCTTCTCAGGAAGTTCACACTCCAGGTAAAAGCAAAAATTGGATCTGCTGACTGAGTGCCCTCAAAAGCAGTTCACTGGATGATGGAGACGATCACTAACAGCGGGGCACATGATGGTCATGCCCTCAGAATAGATACTGTTATCAGGGCGAACCTGTTTGAGCACCTTCTAAAGGTAGGTAGAGCAGAAAGCTCCAGGCAGCACATTGACATTCTTAATCTTAGGGCATCTTGGAGCCCTTCTTGTGAGAAAATGCAAAATCACTCACTCAGGGATCGTGACAACAACTCCTTTTGAAGAAAGAGGAATGAGTTGGAGAATGAAGTAGGGCGATTAGTGTCGGGCTTGCATTTCAATGAGGTTAAGAAATAGATGTGAATGCTGATAAAATTGGGAGTAAAGAAAGAGCTCAGATGAACTTACAGCTTTCAGATCACTTCTGATTGGGGAAGGTAGGCCTAAACGACATCAGCAAACAAACCACACAATACGTATCTCCGGGCTACATACTTCTTCGAAGTGCCTCCAATGAAGGGGTTCCCTTCCACAAACTTAAGGAAATTTTAATATTGGAGCATCGATAATTTACTTAAATAAACCAAGAGAAAAGAGTGTTTGCAATGGCTGCTAAAGCTACTGAAAGGGCATGTTTGATATCTAATAAGTGACCTGAAATGGCTCAGAAAACCAGAATTGTTATTCGGAGCACATATAGGTCTCAAACAAAATCTTAATACCACCTTTGCTGATGAGATGCTACTATCATCCTTATTAGAGCCAGAAAGTGACAAGAAATCTTTTTATCGGCATTACAGTCCAAAAGTACTTGTGAATACTTGGAAATTAAATTTTAAAAAGATTTAAACGCTAAAAAAAAGAGAGAACCTAAATAGTTTTAGTTGATCTGATTGCACTGCAAATGAGTAAATATGTAGAACAGCTTTATCTTGGGAAACTTTACACTCTTAGAAATAAACAGGAACCTTAGCAGACTCTAAGCAAATGCAACCTGAAGTCAGGCATGGTTGTTGTTTGTTTTTTTTTTTTTTTACTCATAGACATATTTGCAGTGTCTATTCCAGATAGAGTAGATACCAAGAATTCCGTTGAGTGAATGAATGAGCCATATTTTCAATCTTTAGGTAGTAAGAATGGTGGGGGTGGGGGGGGGACAAGATAAAGAAGATGACGAACTTAAATGAGAGGTGGTAAGAAGTAACCGAATACAGTTTTCTTAAGCACCAGGAAAATTATTTCAACTGTATGTCTTTTCTCCACATTTTCTTATGGACCTTGGTGGAGCGTGTGGATCTCCTGCGTTCAAGAACTGATCTTGCACTTACGAGTTTTGGGAGTCTGTGCTCTCTGGATCTGAGTTGCTTCTGTAATAAACTAGTTATGATAGCATTGTTGTAAACACCAGGTAAAATAGTACCTGTAAAAATATGCCGTAAACTAAAAAACACTGTATAGTGCGAGGGTGATATTATCACAAATATGACAGTACTGCTTTCTCTGCTGTTGAAATAAAAGACCTGATTAGAGAAACAAACAAAACAAAAACAAGTAAATAAATAAAGAGGAACCACCAAAGCTGTTTGGTCAGCAACATCTGCCAATATTTACTGTACACAATATTACGACAGAAATTTTCATAAATGTATTCCAGAATCCATTTAAAAATCGTAATAGGAACCCATTCTATGACGTTAACATAAATTTCAAATGCATATGAAAAATATTTTTTTCTATAAAAGCATAAAGGAGATTGACGTTGCTTCAGATACTTAAAAGTCTCCTCAATAACCCGCCTAACAGAAGTCAGATGGATTCCTGTATCAGCTTCTGCACGTTATCTGTTGCCATATCACCCATAACGAACCTCTGAAAAATTCACCACACGCTCACGAGAGAATGAGAGAGAAAAAGGTAAACACCATTATAACAAAAATAACCCCCACTGAGGCTGACCTACAGAAATATCTAGCAGAAATGACTGCTTGGGAAAGCCAAGAAAAGCGGCATGGTTAAGGAGAGTCCACAGTTGTCCAAGGAATAAACTGCACTCAAATATAGATTAAAGCAGTGCCGATCCTGTTTGGTTCAAAGTAAAACTACTTTAAATATCTGCAGAATGCCACAACAAGGACAAAACTCAATGCTCTCTTTGGCAGAGTTTGTCCCACTTTTTAAAGCTCCAGGTCTTTTCCCGCCAAGTGAGGTGGCTCTGAAAAGAGCCTTCGGTTTGCGAGGTGGTCAGGCGGTCCGGAGGCAGCTCATTGGCGGAGGGTGTACCTGATGATGGCTTGGGTGCCCTCGGACACGGCGTGCTTGCCCATCTCCCCGGGCAGCAGCAGGCACACGGCTGTCTGGATCTCCCTGAAGGTGATGGTGGAGCGCTTGGTGGAGCGGGCCAGGCGAGAGGCCTCGTCGGCGATGCGCTCGAAGATGTCCTTAACGAACGAATCCAAGATGCTCACGGTCTTCTGCGAGAGGCTCAGGCCCTCGTGAACCTGCTTCAGAACCCCGGGGAAGTAGATAGCGAAACTGTTGGGGCAGCGGCGGCGGCGGCGGCGGCGGCATTGGCGCCTTGGCTGCTCGTGCTTCGGGCTCTTCGGGTCCACTTCTGTGCGCTCCTCCGTGCCCACGCATTCGCCAGAAGAGGTCTCACAGCCAGGCTCAGCCATGTGGGGCTCGCCTTCCCGACAGCTCGGAAGGAAGGGCAATGGCGGCTGCAGAGGGGCGCCGGCCCATTTATAGTCGCTGCATTTGCTGACGTCACGGGCAACCTCCATATCTGATTGGACAAAATGCAATGCAGGGAAGTGGGGCTCTATGCCAGGCCGTGTCCCCTGTGATTGCATACCCTCGAGCTTCACATCACATCGGACAATCAGAGAGGGAAATCCGGTGCCCTCTAAACTTCTTGGGACCTCGGTCAGAAAATCTTTCAAACATTCCATCTCATTGTGCATTTTGTCTGCTGATTTTCAACATCAAAACAGTAACAGATCTGAGGAGAGTCCTGTTTTTATTGGAATACTTTATATTGCACATCATTACCTTATTTCTGATAAGCAGTAAGTGCCATTGGATCAGGACATGCTAGAAACCAGGATGCTCTGGAGACCCAGAGTCAATGTGTCCATCTCTTAAAATGACAGCAAAGGTAAAGTGGTGGTGATGGAAACACATGAGTACATTGGGAGAGAGGAAGAAAATGATGCCTGGGCTTAAACAGTTAATGAATGTGTAACAGGAGGTAGCAGTATTGGAGCACCTTCCCTTTCTATTCAATTACTTTGTGTGGGGGGGCGGGGGGAGGGACCCTTTTTTGGCAGGTAGGGAGCAGCACACAAGAAAGGGTGGCATAAATTGGACCAGTCCCTTTTCATTTATCTACCCAAAGACAGTATATTAAGGAGTTACAATTAAGAGGTGGGGGGGGGGGCGGATATCAACTGGTCATAAGTAATTACACATCTCATAATAGCTCCTCGTGGTGCTAGTTTGTAAACGCTGTAAGGAAGGGCCAGCAGAATGGGATAAACCAGAGCTGAAACTTATTTCCCCATGTTTTCTGCACAAAGCAAGAGGTGAGGATATGAGATTGGCGTGGTTGTCTGTGGAACTGCTGAAATGCCTGGTGCCCTCTGAATCTTCAGGTATGTCCACGAGAGATAACAGGAGATCCCAGAAATTCTCAAGCAGAGCTCTCATGTGCATGCCTGGCCTGCCCTGGCGGGGCAAGACCAGAGTAGTGCCCAGTAGTGTCCAGAGTAGAATGGAGAGAAAGTCAAGCAGCCAGGAATCCCCAGCGAGCCTCCATTCTGTCACAGTCACTTGCATACCTTTTCTTTTTTCTTGCCAAGCAACCAGATGCTGATCTTCACAGATGGCAAAACCACGACTAACAAATAAATCAGAACAGGCCTGGGCACACAGGCCAGTTTGTCAGGACCAGTTTGCTTACCTTTCCAAGCAACTACTATCATTGTCAGCTGCTCAGCCTAACCCAACAGGTGCCACTACAGGAGAGGAGAGGGAGAAGGACCAGTCCCAGACGGCCCATTCCCAGTGTACCCCAAAGTCCTCTTCCTCCTGACAGCCTGGAACCTGCGGCTACCACAGATGGGTCCCTCTGAAGATCCTTTCCCCTCTTCTGGCTTTCCAGGCATCGTATCAACTAATCAGAGTTGGTATTAAGCTTCCTGTTGCCTCTCTCAGAAGTCCTACACAAACACGCCAGTGAGAAGAAAGGTCAACCAGCAACATTTGTTCACTGATGCCCCAGCAGGGGAGCTCCGGGAAGACTTCACCAGAAGCACCAAAGATGGTAGGCTTTTCAACTTCGGCTTACTGAGAGAGTCTGACCTCCATATCCCAGGCCCCTCGTTCCAGAGGAATGACTGGCCAACTGGGGGCCATTTCTCCTACTACTCAGAATGGACTGTTGTCCTGGGCTAAGCCACCATAGCCTGGGCAGGAACTCTCGCATGGCCAGCAGAGTGCTGGTGCAAATCAAGAGACATAATTGACAAGCACCTGCCCCGAGTTCTGACCAAGACCCTCAGGAGAAATGGCAAAAACCATAGTCTCCAAACACGGCACACAAAGAAGTAGTCATACAGATAAAAACACCAAAAAGGTTTTTAATGTTTTTAGCAGCATTTGCCAAGTTTAAAATTGTTTTCTTAACACTAGTTAGGTTGTAAAAACGATACCCGCACACTAGAATTGCTGACCAAATGTAAGTGTTGTTGGCTGGAAAAAAAAAAAAAAAACCACACACACACACACACACACACACACACACACACACACACACCAATTTACCCAGATTGTCTAAGAAACCACCAGAGGGACCTATACTAATCAACTCTTGTTGATCAGACGTTGGATGTGGCCATCAGGGGAAGTCCCAGAGCTCGGACAAGGCAGCTCTCTGTAGCTGAGGTAGTGCCTAAAAGGGCTAATGGCTGAGGACTGCCAGCTGACTGCACTCTCAGCAGCTGAAGCAGAGTCTGTCTTTGAGGAGAGTTCTGGTTGGAACATCTTCATGTCTATCATCGCCTCATTATCAAACGATACTCTGGCTACCCAGGCAACCGTAGTTTGACAGTCGTTTTCTCTCAGCACTAGCTTTTGGCTTCCATTTCTTGGTGAAAAGAGGTATGTTATCACATTATTTGGTATTCCATTTTTAGGCACCGTGACCTGTTGTCTGCTATCTTGCTCTCTATGCTTATATCCTAGCTTTACTACAATGTATCCACATGTGCTTCCTGAATCCGGGATGTCATGGCTTCCTTAAATTTGGGGAAATTACCAGACATTTGTCTTTGAATATTATTCTTCCAAAATTCATCCAAGTTTCTGCTTCTGGAATGCCTACGAGATGCACTTAATAACTACTTACCCCATTCCTTATGTCTCTTTGCCTCACTCTCATCCTATTTTTGTCTTTATCCTTCTATGAGGCGTTCTGTCTTATTTCTTTCACCTATCTTCTAGTTCACCCATTCTCTCTATCTGGTATGTCTCCTTTGTTGTGTAAACTTTTGTGGATCTTTTAATCTAGCGGTTCCTATTTTCAAGACTAGAAAACCATTTAAGACATTTTTGATAACTAGTCGCTTCCTACTCATATTTTACATGTCTTGTAATTATTTTTTAAAGATTTTACTTATTTATGTGTCAGAGAGAGAGCGCGCACAAGCAGGGGGAGCGGCAGGCAGAGGGAGAAGCAGGCTCCCCGCTGAGCAGGGAGCCCGATGTGGGACTCGATCCCAGGACCCTGGGATCATGACCGGAGCTGAAGGCAGATGCTTAACCGACGGAGCCACCCAGGCGTCCCTCTTGTAATTATTTATATAAACGTTTTAACCGTTTTTTAAAGCTGGCATTTGGTAATAATACTTTGGAACTTTCCAGTTTGGTTTCTTGTTTGATTATGAGAAGGGTGGCTTGTTTTGGGATTGTGTGCGTGTATAGGAGGACTTTATCTGCAAGAATCCTGTAACAACCTCAATTAAGGTTACTCCTCCGGGAAGGATTAGAAGTGCATTTGCCATGTGTCTGGGTTTGTGGATGGGAACTGTTGGCATCATGCTGGTAGTGCTAACCTGAACCCCAGAGCTACACCAGGGCACTCGTGTGAATGCACATTCTCAGGGAAAATTTTTTTCCCCCTCACTCAGAACTAAGGACCGGGAATAGAATTTTCCTTGGCATCTCCTTTTCCCGGTAGGAAAAAGTCCAGTTTTCTCAAAGTTTGTAGTCATTCAAGCACCACTTCATGCAAAGCCGAGTGTGTAATGCGATGGGTCTTACTTGCTCAGGCCCATGTAGCAAGCGGTAAAAAACAACAACAACAACCACAACAAAAACTGTACATTCAAATAGCCTGAGTTAAAATGCATGGTCGACATCAAGGGAAATCTTTTTACTACTATTAATTTGAACAATTCTCCTCTGACCTGATGGAAGTGGTGAGAGATACGTCCACGCACAGGCCTGGATTCATATCCTTCTCCTCGTGGTTAAAAGCATACAACTAGTCAAACAAAGAAACAAACAGCAGGTAAAGTATCATACCAGATTCCCGCTCAATCGCAGAGGCTGAGTACCCAGTAAGACTCTTACTGGTTCAGCCTGAGACACCTGACCGCACACTAGGCCCAATGCCGTGAGTCGGCGGCTCCACATCCCTGATTGGCTAACTCCCAGCTGACTGAGGCTTGAGTTGCCTTGACTAGAAGCCTCCATCATCCTCATGAAGCTGATCTGCAAGTCCTGAAGATTTGTGATTTCCACAAGAAAAGATTACAGGCTTGGGAAGTATAGAATCAGATAAATCTGGGCTACTTAAAGTGTTAGCTACAGTTACCAGGGAGCCTGAAATAGGAATTATCTCCTGAACTTTTTGATTTAGCGATTTCTGTACTGAGTTTGGGTTTTCTCTTCTGTTTTTCCAAGAATTCCATAACAAAAGTAATGTTGAGTAAGTTTGATTGGGGGTGGGCACGCGGGGGCTGCGTTGTTTAAGCGGCTGCCTTTGGCTCAAGTCATGATCCCAGGGTCCTGGGATGAGGCCCTCATCAGGCTCTCTGCTCAGTGGGGAGCCTGCTTCTCCTCTCCCTCTGCCTGCCGCTCTGCCTACTTGTCCTCACTCTCGCACCCTCGCTCTCCATCAAATAAATAAATGAAATCCTTAATTAAAAAGTTTCATTAGGGGATGTTCGACTTATCAGTACTATTTTCCCAGGGTTGTGGCTTATAATTTGTTACTTAAGCAACAAATCCACTTCTCTCAGTCAGTCTTTACCATTAACCACACTATTAGAGAATGAATGCTCAGCAGATGCCCTTTGTCCTCAGTTGCCTTCAGAAGTGATCAGAGGCACTCACTTCCCTTTTGTCTAGGCCTCAACATCCATTTTTCCTCACTGCATCTTGGAGTTTGTATCTGTCACTCACCTTCACACTCCCAGTCTTCACAGTCTATATGGTGCATTCAATGTTGTTTTACTCATGCTGCTATTTGATTTCTGAAATTACGGAGCAAAGCACCCCAAAGGAGTGCAAAAATGACCTAACGGATTCCATTTCTTAATATGACTTCTCACATAAAACGATACATATGGGACCAGTACGTAAGAGCAAGACGCAAAACCTTTGTGTGCCATATGGACAAACACGGGGACTTTGAAACAGCAGCAGTGAGCATGATAGAAAGGAAGTGCCTCAGTGGAATGCTGTTTATGCAAAGAGGCTCACCGTTGTATCTTTGAAAACGGGCATGGTGGCGAAGAGCCTTTGGCTCCCCAAATATTTTTCCCCATCTTGAGGCACCACCAAGGACAATTTCCTGGTCGTTGATTTCCTGATAATTTTCCCCACTGGCCTTACAGAATAAATTCCGTATTTTTCCAAATCCTTTCATTAGATTTTTCAAAAATTCCAGAATGACAATAAGCAATAAACCTTACAAGGGTGGCCACTGATGCTAAATTCTTACTCTAATGATCCTAAGGAGAACTCCGGAGGTATAATGGCTCATCCGAGTTCTTCTACATTGGACCAAACAAACAACAAAACAACAACAAAAAACCCAGACTTTGCACCTAGTGATGGAAGAGGCATTGCACCCCTTCACGTCTTTGCTACACGCAAAAGCCTTCTCTGGTATCCTCATTTTTCTGGAACTGCCCACCCTATTTTCCTGGAAGTCATATTGTTCTGCCATAGCTAAATAAGTTTTGTGATTTGACACTCCAGGAGGTCCCTGGGACACTTCTGATGGGCTAAGGAAAGTTTTTTTGATTTTTGTAGATTATCCACATTTGTTTGGCAGGGAATGTCATCTTTCCCGGGGGCATTTACAAAGTATTTCAAAAGTACAAATGCCATTCTTAAAATATTGACCAAATATTGATTGCTAAAAATACCGTAATCAATTTCTAAAAATTGAAATCAGAGTATATTCACTTTTACAGAGATAGGAAGCTAGAAAAATAAAAAATACAATAAAATTAAGCAACACTAATACCGTCTTGAGTAAAAGGGTGGTGAATGAGGTCCCCTCACTTCTCTAACGGGACAACAAATAATCAATATGATGGAAGAGGCAGTGCATGTGCCCGTGTACAGCTCAGGTTTCATATCTCACGTGGGTTGTTCTATCCCCCCGCCGCACCCCCCACCTGCACCCAAATCATATGAAGACATTCTTAACCCCAGGACCTCAAATGGGATCATATTTGGAGATAGAATCATTAATGAGGCAATCCAGTTAAAATACCCTCTTTAGCACGGATACTAATCCAAAATGACTTTTGCCTGTATAAAAGGGGGGAATGTCAACACAGAGACATGCGCATAGAGAAGAAAATGTGGGGGGGGGGGGAAACAATGGGACAAGTCGGTAATGTAAGAGCCCGAGAGAGAGAGACCAGGAACTGATTCTTCCCTCACACATCTCAGAAGGGAGCAACCTGGCCCACAACCCTTGATTTGGACTTCTAACCTCCAGAACTGCGAGACAATACATTTCTGTTAAGATCCCCAGTCTGTGGTACTTTGTAATGATAGACTTAGCACACTCACGCAGATTTTGATTCCGGAAGTGGGATGAAGTTGTAACAAAGACTTAGTAAGTTGGGAGTGGCTCTGAGTGAGACTGGGTAATGGGGCGGGGGGGAAGAAACTGGGTAATGGGTAAGGATGGTAGAGTTTTGAGATACATGATAGAACAAGCTGAGATTGCTTTGAGGGACTGTTGGATGAAATATGGACATTAAGTGTATTTCAGGTGAGGGCTCATACAGAAAAGAGGAGAGCTATAGGGAAAGACTTTATCATCTTAGAGAATACATAGAGCATCATGAAAATTATGTTGCTGGAAATGTGAGTGAGAAGGGTGCTGCTGCTGAGGTAGCAGATGGAAATTAGAGGCATGTTATTGGAAACTTGAGAAATGGCCATCCTTGTTATCGGGTGACAGAGCATTTGCCCACACCATGTTCCAGTGTTTTGTGTTTGGTGAAGACTAGAACGTTCACATGATAAGCTGGGACAGATAAGCTGAGGAGATTTGTAAGCACAGTGTTGAAGGCATGGCCTGGTCTCCCCTTGCTGCTCATAGTAAATGCCAGAGGAGAGCTGTAAATTAAAGAAGGTAGCGTGAAATGAGAAGAAACTAGCACGTGATGATTTGCAACCTTCTCAGCCTAACCAGGTAGCCTGCTTTGGAAAAAGGGCCAAGGGTGTGCCTGGAAAACCATCAGTTGGGAGCTTAGGCATGTGACACGTGGGTCCAATCGGCCATCTCAGCAGAAGCCAGGAATGGAGATATAGTTATGCAAGAAAAATGTGTGGAGGACCCTACTGTGCCATAGCTTGAACCCTTCGGATTGCAGGGAAAGCCAACAGGTGTCTTATTCTGAGAATTTGATGCTGGCTGAAAGGTGGCCAGCTAGAACTAAAGGGAAAGAGATGGGACAACACGAAGGAAGACTGTTGGGACTGCTGGGATTCGGCAGGCGAGAAAAGGGCCCACAGATATATCTCACTGGGAACATGTGCTATTCTTCAGGAAAGGGGGCAAAGGACCCCACAGAAGGTTCAGTGGCTGGCAGGGCTGCCACTGCCAATACAGACCCAGAGGTGCAATGCCAGGGTCTCTAGAGCCATCTTCTCCTTGATTCCTGAGACCGAGGCTACGTCCTGGGTTCCAAAGGATAGGAACACCCGGCCTTCAGAAGAAGGTACTGCAGCAGCCCTGGACAGGTGGGAGGCCGCCACTTCCCATGGCAGAGAGTGTGGGGCTGCCACCCCTTGTGGGAGCAGAGCTCAGAGCCCAGAGCCAGAGAGGATTCTTTTCCATCCTTATGTTCTAATGTAATGTTTCCTACTCGGACCCAAACTTGCTCTGGACCCACGAACCCTTGTTTCCCTTTCCAATACCTTGATTTTGGAATAGTAATGACTGTCCTGTGCCTGTCCGTCCACTGTATTTTGGGAGCAGATAACTTCTTGTCTTCTGTCACACATTCTCAGCTGGGCAGGAATTACGCCTCAGCATTAACCATAGCTGGAAAGGCACCCTTATCTGGTGTACAGGATATTTAGATGAAGTTTTGCCTTTGCATTGATGCTGGAATGGGCGAAGACTTTTGGTGACATTCACATAGGATGAATGCATTGTGGACATAAAGACATGAATTTGGGGGGCGAGAGGGCTGACTCTTATGGATTGAACTTTGTGCTCCCATAATTGATATGTTGTATTCCTGATCCCTCATTCTTCTAAATGTGACCTTATTTGATGGTAGACTACTACCGTGGCATTACCCTGGTGGTCGTGTTCAGGTGAAATCATTAAGGTAGGCCTCACCCAGTAGGACTGTTGTCCTTAGGAAAAGGAGAGATTTGGAGTCACAGACACTCCCAGAGGGAAGACCATGTGAGTAGCTATTGTGAGAACGTGGCTATTTTAGGACAAAGAGAATGACTTATGAAAGATGCTTGCCTCATAGCCCAGAGACTCACCCACCCATCAGACAATGAGTTTGGACCTCTAGCATCCAGGACTGTGAGGCAATAAATGGACATGTCATTTAAGTTGACCAGTCCCTGGTATTTGATGTAGCAGCCCCACAAAGCTAATGTAAACATCCTTAAATCACCACGATTAAAACACCTATGACTAAGCCAGCAAGCAAAAGAAAAATAGCCGGTAAAGACTAACACCTCTTTCCCCCATCCCCACCACCACCGATCTCCAAGGTGGCACAACCAAGGAGGTCCCCTGTGGCTCACCTTGGGACAGCTTCTCACACGTGGGGCCAATAACTGTGTCTCAGAGGATGTAGGTCCCCTCATTGGCTGACTCAGAAGAGTGTGGGGCTTGAGCTGCTCTGAGCAGAGTCTCCCATCATCCCCATGATGAGGTGTTGCACGTCATGAAATTTGAAGTTTCTCAAAAACAAAAGTTGGTAGCCGGAAAGGAACAGAGTCAGATAAGTCTGGATGTGTCAGAATAGTAACTTCAGTTTCTAGGGAGCCTGAATAGGTTTTCTTTCTTGAACTTCTGGATTTAGGTATTTCTGTACTGGGTTTGGGTCCTTGCTTCTGTTTTCCAATGAATTGCAATGAATTCCAGTGAACCCCAATGAATTGACTTAATATGAGTAGTGCTTAGAAGAAATTGACTTGGGGGGCACCTGGGTGGCTCAGTCGGTTGGGTGTCTGCCTTCAGCTCAGGTCATGATCCCAGGGTCCCGGGATTGAGCCCGGCATCGGGTTCCCTGCTCAGTAGGGAGCCTGCTTCTCCCTCTCCCTCTGCTGCTCCTCCTGTTTGTGCGCTCCCTCTCTCTCTCTCTCCCAAATAAATAAATAAATCTTAAAAAAAAGAGGAGAGATTGACTTGGGTATGCTTGTCCTATTAAGACTATTTTCCCGTGTCGATGCTTATGATGTATTAGCGAAGCAGGAGCCCTTCCCTTATATCATCTTCTTAGTAACCACAGCATTAGACCATGATTGCTCACCAGGTACATTTTTCCTGACTCACCCACTGAAGCGAATAGTCAGATGTATTCACTTTCCACTCTGGACTTCAACATCGAACCCCATTTTCTTTCTCTTTCCCAGATTTCGTGTGTGTCACTCACACTTGCATTCCCAGTCTTCCAACCACAGCCCAATTTAGGTGCATTTTAACCTTGTTTTCCTAGTGCTCCCATTGGATCGGAAATTACAGATGCAAAAGAGCCCACGTGTGCCCTCCCTCCCCGACACACGTCACACATATCCTAATGCATTCCCATTCTTTTTTTTTTTTTTTTAAGGTTTTGTTTTAATTCCAGTTGGTTAACATACAGTGTTATCTTAGTTTCAGGTGTACAATATAGTGATTCAACAATTGCGTATATGACCTGGTGTTCATCAGGACAAGGACCCTCCTTAAACCCCATCACCTGTTTATCCCATGCCCCCCAGCCCTTCTTCCCCCTGGAAACCATCAGTTTGTTCTCTATAATTAAGAGTCTGTTTCATGAATCCTCTCCCCTATCCGTCTGTCTCTCCCCTCCCCTCACTTTGCTCATTTCTTTTGTTTCTTAAATACTACATGTGAGTGAAATCCTAAGGGTGGTGATCCAGCTGTCACTCGCCCTCCTGGCTTGCCCAGTGCTGATCAGCTGACTTTCAAAGCTCCAGGCTCCAAGTCCCATTGGTTATACAAACTCACGGTATTCAGCCCTTCTGGTTTCCACAGCCAAACAGTATGGGTATTAGCGTCCCCCGTGTGAGCTCCCTGGTGCGAGGGCCCATTTCTCTGCCCTCTCCCCATGCACAGCTCCCTCCTTCCTGTGGGCAGCCTCCATCCACATTTCTGACCTTCCTAACCTTTCAGATGCAGCTTCCTCCCTATATTTAGTTGTGGGGTTTGTTCTTCCAGTCCTTGGGTTGCTCTCTAGTTTATTTAATATTTGAGGAGGATATCTAGTTTTAAATGTGGGACAGGGTGAGCTCAGGCTCCTCCTATTCTGCCATCTTCCCAAGCTCCTCTGGATTCACGTTCTTAAAATGACTTTTTAAATAATATATGTACGAGACCAATGTGCATGAATAACTGAAAAACCACTGTAATTCATGTGGTCCAAAAAGGCATTTTGAACCAGCAGCAGTCAGCAGGATAGAAATTAAGTGACTTATGAAACAGAATTTTATTTTTCTAAATGGTCCACAGTCCTTTCTCTGAAAAGGCATATGGCTCTGAAAAGAATTTTGGCTTCAAAAACTTAGTTCCCCGTGTAAATGTCAATTTCTAAGGACCACCTACAGGGATTTACTGGCACTTCATTTTATGGTAGCTTTCCTTGGGTATTTATGCAGCAAACCCCCCATCCCATTTCATATCCCTTTGGCTTTATCTGTCGTCTAATGGGCTCAAGAAAAGGTTGGATTGCTCTAGTTTACCTAGCTTTTGTCTCACTGTTTGGCTCAGAGTGACACCTTTCACAGGTTTCTACATTCAAATCAAAGGTTATTTAGAATTTATTTTAAAAGTTCACATGGAGGGCGCCTGGGTGGCTCAGTTGGTTAAGCGACTGCCTTCAGCTCAGGTCATGATCCCGGAGTCCTGGGATCGAGTCCCACATCAGGCTCCCTGCTCAGCGAGGAGCCTGCTTCTCCCTCTGACCCTCCCCCCTCTCATGTACTCTCTCTCTCTCATTCTCGCTCTCTCAAATAAATAAATCTTTAAAAAAAAAAAAAAAAGTTCACATGGAACACACAGCACACATGAAGAAATAGTGGGTTTCCTGCAACTTGTAACAGATTTCAAAGGATTGAAGTCCCCACCCCTACCCCCGCCAGTGTGTTCTTCCTTCACAGATATATAGGAAGCTAGAAGCCAATTAAATGGAAAGCACTTGGATAATCACCAACTACTTTGAAATTCAGCATGTACCTAAAGGAAAAGGAAACAAAGAAAGGAAAAAAACCCATGCACCAAGAAGAAAAACACAATGAGCATTAGAGTGCATTACCATTACCCTAAGTCTTCCTATCCATCAAATCACTTGAGGTAGAAGAAGGATTCACCTTAGTTCCCTTAATTGCCAAACAGCCTCCTCTTATTTTGATGCAAAACGATAGGGACAGGTCCCACTGTGACATCTGCATGTTTACACTTCAACCACCCTGGTTAAAAGGAAGAGCTTCAACAGAAACCCATAGGCACACGGACAATCACACCACTTTCCCCCTCAATCACCAGGCTGCATGACACAGGAAGGCTGTTATTGGTTCAGCCCTGGTCACCCCACCACCCTTTGGGCCAATGGCCATGCATCCTGCCCTGCCGGTTTCTTATTGGCTGCTGCTAGTGGAGGCTGGGAGCACAGCTGCTCTCATTGGATGACCCCGTCATCCAGGCATAACGGCAGGGCAAGAAGCCTTTTGTGTCAAAAGGGAAAGATGATAGGCTACCACGGCACAGAATCAGATAAATTTGAATGAAGTAAAGTATGGCTTCCTTTTATTTTATTTATTTAATTAATTTATTTATTTATTTTTATTTTGTTGTGTTTCGTTAGTCACCTAAAGTAGGCCTTTCACAAGGTCGGGAGCTTGAGTAGGGCATGATTCTGGATAGGTTGAGTTTTCTGCACGGTGTTTGGGTCTTCTTTCATGTATTTCACTGAATTAGGATGAGGGGATACGTTGAGGGATTGTGAATGGGGTAAGCGTGAGTTTTGTATCTGCTACAGCGCTTCACTTGTTGCTATATCAACACACTCGAAAATTCTCTAGATGATACTACTCTACACAAGTGGGAGAAGGAGAATTCAGAAGGCAAGTAAAATTATTGTGGACTCAGCTGTGACGTAGACTCCCAAAGATGCTGACCTGAAGGAATGGGCCGCTTAGGAAAGTGATAAAATGCGACATGGTCAAGGAAAATCATAACAGACTGCAGCACACACATATATTAAAGTGGACTTGCTCACGGTAAAGGAGTTTGAAGAACGGACAGAATGGCACAGGTCCAAACACTAAAGTAGGTGGCACTCTGGAGAGTTACAGGTCTCTTTGTGCCAAGTGAGGTGGCTCTGAAAAGAGCCTTTGGTTTGCGAGGTGGTCAGGTGGTCCGGGGGCAGCTCATTTGCTTGCGTTGAACCTGATGACGGCCTTGGTGGCCTCAGACACGGCGTGCTTGCCGATCTCCCCGGGCAGCAACAGGCGCACGGCTGTCTGGATCTCCCTGGAGGTGATGGTGGAGCGCTTGGTGGTGCGGACCAGGTGAGAGGCCTCGCTGGTGATGCGCTCGAAGATGTCCTTGACGAACGAATCCATGACGCTCACGGCCTCCTGCGAGAGGCTCAGGCCGTCGTGAACATTCCTCAGAACCCTGGGGAAGTAGGTGGCGAAACTGTCGGGGCAGCGGCGGCGGCCGCGGCGGCGGCCTCCGCGCCTCGGCTCCTTCTGCTTCGGGCTCTTCGGGTCCGCTGCCGTGGGCTCCTCGGTGCCGAGGCTTTCCTCAGAAGAGGTCTCACAGCCAGGTTCAGCCATGTGGGGCTCGCCTTCCCGACAGCTCACAAGGAAGGGCACTGGCGGCAGCTTGAGCAGCGCGGGCCCATTTATAGTCGCTTCATTTCCTGACGTCACCGGCAAGTCCTATCTGATTGGACAACATGCAAAACCAAGAAGCGGGTCACTGAGCCAGGTCCTGTCAGATCTGACTGCTTGCCCTCGAGCTTGACGTCTCTTCAGTCAGAGTCGGAATCAGGCGTCCTCTAATTTTCTTGTGACGGCCTCCAGAAAAA
>NW_025408903.1:0-27767 GCF_002201575.2 Neomonachus schauinslandi | reverse complement strand
TTTTTTTTTTTTTTTTTTCCGGTCTGTGTCTGTGAGGATTTCAGGATTGCACATTTGTCCGGTGCCTCACTCAGTAGAAATAGGAAATAAACGAAGAACCTGGGACACTCACCACTCTGCTGCCAGTTCCCTGGCCAGTTATGCTGTTTTTTACACCATTCAGTGACATGCTTATTTTATATATCATGTCGGTACATTTTAGCTGTACTTAGGGTGAAGGGATCAAGGAGAAGTTTGTATGTTCCACCTCGTCTGGAACCAAAGGTTGGCTTATAGTATTTTGATTCTGTTGTTGTGTCCTCATAGTTTCCATTCTCGAAATACTTGGACAACATTTTATAAATGCAAATGTTTGAAACAAATCATATCAACATTGTGATTTTGTGGAGAAAGTATTTTCTGGAACAAATCTGGTTAGATCCCTTTAAAATAAAAATAGAAACACTTGAACTATTTAGCTGTTGTGCAGAAATTGGTCACTTAAAATATTTAGCTGTTGTGCAGAAATTTGGTCAAAGAATTATTTAGCAAAATTCTTTTCATCAAAATTAATTCTCTCTCAAGTAAAATTTGCAGTCAAATTTGCAGCTAGGATTCACAGATCAGTATTTTTGTCCAAATATATCTGTCTATCTATGTATCTATATATGTTTTTTGCTAATTTTAGCTTTTGCCAGTGTATACTTTCTATTTGCAGTCATCATATTTTTTCAATTTCAATATTTTCTAGATCATTTTTATAGACTTGGGGCTGCCAAAAGATTTCAATTCTTCTGACAGCTTCACCGAGTATGTTTTAGCCACTGTCACTTTTATTTCGTGCTGATTTGTTTCTGCCATAAGAATCCTCATGAACTGAATGAAGAATTGGCCTCTCGTGCTTATTTCTTATCGGATGCTTGAGAAAATTTTTTCCCCCACATATTCCAGGATGGTTTGACTGTTCAGAATGGACAGTGTTTTGTTTTGTTTTGTTTCCATTGTCTACATAAACATAAACCCAGCCTGTATGGCCCCCTGCCACACCTCTGGGCTCCACCCTGGGCAGGATCACCCAGGTCTGCGTGGGGGAGGAACAGCAGACTCAAGGAAGGGCCAGCCTGGGGGATGCCCCGCTACCCTCGTCCTGGAGGGAGGAGAAGCTCAGGTGTGGGAAGGGGCTGGTCTCTAACCAGTGGAGAAGGGTCTAGAAGGGGTGTGGGTAGGGCAGGTGCCAGGGGAGGACATGAGCATTTCCAGGAGCAGGTGAGCCCGGGGTGCTGGCTTCATGGGGGCACCTCTGACAACATGGGGAATTCCAAACTCGTGCGATCACCTTTTCCTTAAACCCCCAGCCTCCTGTCCCACGGTGTCCTCGCGAGTCATGCATGCTCCGCCACAGGTGCATCCTGTCATCACACTGCGGCCCTGTCATGGCGTGTGTCACTCCGTGTCCCTCTCATCCAGACAGCGCCTTCATCCAGGAGGCAAACGGCCTGTGATGGCAGCAGCTTCAGAAGAGCAAGCCCTGGTTGCCAGGAGCAATGTCTCCTATTGACATTTTCCTGGCAGAGATTCCACGGTTGTCAGCGGGCCTGCCTGGCGGGGCCCGTGGGCTGGCAGCAGAGGACCCCTCTGACATGTGCTTGCTGGGTGGAGGCCCCTCTTCCAGGGTGACGAAGGCTGTCCTCCCGCCTTCCCTCTGCCAAAGCAGCGCAGGGCCAACTCAGCCAGAGGAACCCAGAGGTTCCAAAGGCCAGAGCTCCCTGGAGGAAGGGCTCTTGCTTGCTGGTGTTTCTCGCTCACGCACTGACCGGAGTTGCTGGAGACAGAGGAGGCGAGGCTGGCGGTATAAACCAACCACTCTAGAGCTCATTCTCAAGGCCCCACTGTAAAAGTGAATTCCAGCCCCACTCCAGCTGCAGGCTTGGGGGTTCTTGCTGCGCTAAATGCCTTCAGGGCCTGCAGGTGATGCTGTGATGCTCGGCTTTCCTGTGCTTGAATAGAAAGGAAAAGGGCAGACTTCTTGGGCTCCTCTGACTCCTGGCCAGCACCACGCCCCAGTGCCCCTCCACACCTCTGGCCAGGTCTGGCTCGGCTCACCTCCTAGGCCTCAACACAGGCCGCAGATCTCCTCTTCTCTCCCTCTACACCCTGCCCTTAGGGATCCTCCTACTGCCTCCTCTCAAGGGAGACCCATGTCTGGTCCTGGGCTCCAGAAGCAGATGTCCCCCACCCCTTGCCTCAGATGTTCTGCCCCCAAGGTCCTGCCTAGGACTACTTCCCACTGGCCCATTATATCCCAGGAAATCCTTTCCCTCTGAGGCTCTCCTCTCTCCAGGCCATGGAGGGCATGGCCCCCACAACCCTCAAAGCAGAAATCTCTCCATGGGTTCTTCCTCTGAGCCTTCTCAGGTCGGGTCTCCTGCCCAGGCCTGCAGCCCGGGCTTTAGTGACTTGCCATTTTCTTACTTGGTTTTCTGTTCCTTCTGGGCCTTTCCCTGCTGCTGCACCTGGTTTCCCTCCTCCCTCTAATCAGAGGGAGAGTCCCTAGACACATATCTGAATGTGCAACCACCACATTGCCTTAGTCCTTGGTGGCTCCCCACTGCCCAGGGGGGGAACCCCAGACGGTGAAGTTCTAACTGCCAAGTCTGACCATGGTCACCCAAGGGTCACCAGCTGTCCACCCTCCTTGAGACTCCTTTGCTTTCCATTCAAAAACACTCTGGACTTGAATCTTCCCTGAAGTCTGGCTCCCTCCCTGAAGACCTCCGGGGACCCCGGGGTGCTGACACCTCCTGTCCTTTGCTCCCCGCCCCCCACAGACCTCCCAGTCCTGCACTTCTTGCTGATGCAGGTGCAGATGCATGCGCATCAGCCCTGGAGGCACCCGAGCGTTAAGACAGTGTTCGGCTTACTTGGCTGGAGCTTTCGTGATGACTTAGAGGCAAGATGATTCTGAAAGGAGGGGAAAAAAAAGCAAACTTGAGATTGCACACAGGATCTCAGTGCTCCGGGGCTGCCCATTCAGTGATGCCCTGCTCCGGGGCACCCCCCATAGCACCGTGGCGGCCGTGACCATGGGCTGGCAGCAGGTCCAGAGCAGAGCAATCAGGCCCCAAGTTCGCATCTCTGCTGCTGAACTGCACAGTTGTGTGCAGTGTCTGTAACCTCCACTTCTTCACCTAAGAAATGGGAATAATCAGCCCCTACTTACTGCTGGGAGTTGTGGAAACAAATGGGAAAGCAGAGGCAGCTGTACAAACACAGAAGTGGGGTGTGTGCTCCCCAGTTCCTGAAGGAGATGGAGCCGGGGTTGAGGCGCAGGCCAGACCCTCCTCCTCGCAGCCGCTGCAATCCAACCCTAAGACCACAATGTGTCTCAAACATTAAGAATTTAGGAAATGCCTTTTCAATATGGTGAAGGAAAGGAGGGCCTAGGGCAGCAGCTTCGGCTGAAAAGCACACCACCGCGTGGAAACCACCATCACAGGCCAGATGATAAATGTCTCTGGGGTTTCACAGCCTGGGGGGAGTCGACGTCGCTAGAACCCATAAAAGCCCACTTGACCTAGAGAGCAAAGCCATCCTGAGTGTGTGTGCTTCTGAGACCAGCCTTCTGGCTGGGCACGCAGCTCATGGGTGCAAATGCACACACCCAGAGACTCTCCTGGGAAAGGGGCCCAGGGGACTCCGTGACCCCTAAGTCCTGTGGCTGCTGGAGTCAGAGCCCGGCCGGCGGGCGGCTGGGGCCGGGGGACAGAGACGAGATGCTGCCAACCACAGCCGCACCCACGGACCCTGAGACTGAGGCCAAGGCTGTCACAAGCTGTCATGTGCTCAGTGGCCTGCAGCACGGCTGCCGTGTGACCAAAGGGACCAGGTGCCCGACTGCTTTGTCAAAGCCGACCTAGTGCACGTGGCCGTGGAGAGAGCACCTCCCGGGGAGAGGAGAGGCACCTTCACGGGAGCTCCTGCTTTCCTCCCCAGCATCCTTGCTGGCCCACAGCTAGACGAAGGTGCTCCCTTACCTTTTTTTCCCTCCGACTTCATTTAAATGAAGAATGTTGACTTGCTGCCAAAGTCCACAGGAACATTCTCAGCCAAGTTTAATAACAGGAAGATCAACTTTGACCCTGATGACTTCATGAGAGTCTCTTATAAACAGGCTTCCAGCCTCCAGATATGGCCTCCTTCCTGCTGTGAATGTTTATTAGCAACCTGCCAAGGAGGTGGGAGCCGTTTCCCCGGGAGCGGCTCGGGACGTCTCCGCGTGTGTCCCTGTGCCAGCCCAGAAGTGCCTCCGGGTGGTGGGGGAAATGGTGCCACTGAGCCGTAGCCCTAGGGAAGCCGCCTTCCTCCTGGAGCTGGGAGCCAGAAGCGCCGCCCGCAAGGACGGGGCCGGTCTCTGTCTCCGCAGCTGAACGGGGACCTGGAAGCCAAGAAGACAAACGGGGATAAAAATAGCAGGCTCGGGAATAGAGTTCATTAAGCATTCGATTGTCTTTGCCCCAAATTATATTCCTGGGAATTTCACTTAAAATCATTTTGTACTGTATTTTAAAACAAAGCAAAACAAAACAACCAAACCTCAAACTCATCTCAACCGATTGCTCCTGGCAGATGTCAGTATTTTAATTCAACATGGAGTGGAGGGGACTGAATTTTAAATTGGTTTGTAGCAGGATATATTCATAAATCAGCCTTAAAATATGGATGCTTTGTTCCCTAATATGAATGAACCAGTTAGAGCTCAAAAAATCAGAAACAGAAACCAAATAGCCTGAGACATTTGTTGAATAGTCTGGCACAACCATAGTATAAGTTCCCTTAAATTCAGGGAAAATGCATTCAAATTAGGACCTGGCATATGCATATTTTAGGGCCCCTCTGCTTTCCTGTAAACCCTGCAGCCGACTCTGTCCCTTCTCTCCCAGGCCTTTGCCTCCCACACATGCACACACTGGAATTTCGAAATTCGACTTTTAAAATCTGCTCAAGAAGAAATAGCTTTTATGTACAAACCATCATCCTTTCCATCTTAGAAAATTTTGGATGCACTTCACTGAAAGAAGGGACACAAAGGGCCACCCACACTGCTTTGGGGGAGGACCCAGAACTCTCCCCACCCCACATGGGCCAATTGGTTCTAAGTCCACATCCTCTGCTGGCTCTCCCTCTCCTTTTGGAGGATTTGCAGATGGGTGAAGCACCTCTCCAGCCTCCTCTGTTCCCACGGCTTGCCTTTTTCCATATTTGTTCTGTACTGTAGAACTGCCATTCACCCTGCACTCCCTCCCCAGCCTGGAGGACAGATTCAAAGACTTGCTCTTCCAGTTTGACCTAGCAAGAATATATCGTGAACACCTAACGCACATTCATGTCTCCTTGGGGCAGTAATCCATTGCTGCCAAATACTAACCACACTCAAAGAAGGGCCAAGGTTCAAGTCCAAATCCATAGGCTTCTCTGAGCAATGAGGTAGGGGGCTTGACAACTTGGTAAGTATTCTTTCCTTTTGACTTGAGAGGATGTTGAGCCAGAGGCTGGCACTTGGCAGAACGAGAGGCTTGGGATGGAATGCCTCAAACATGTCCTGTCCTTGTGGCTCCCTGCCATTTGACTTCTCTGGCCCTCTGTCTCCTCATCTGAAGGAGTGGAGTAGTCATACCCATCAGACTCCCCTCTCAAGCTAGTTACAAGGACTGAAATAGTCTCGTCTCTGCCCACTGTCCTTATTCTTCACAATATTATTGGAAACGATTTGAAAACAAATGGAAAATTTACTGATAATGATTTCTGTTGAAACCAACTAAAGTCAGTCACAATGACCAACTCCCTGTGCAGAAAGACCTAGCGTTGTCACTCCCTCAAGGATATTTCTACAGATGAGGCACCCTCAAGCCTAACCTTATTGAAAATCTCAGTTTGGCCCACTATAGGAGAAGATCGCAAACCAGCCAACCAGTAACCAGAACTTCTGCCATTGCATTTAAAAGCATCATAATTCCCTAGAGCAGAGAGAAACCTTCAGTCATAACCAGCCGGAAGCCTTCATTTGTAGAGGTGCAGGCACAGAAGCCCAGAAAGTGGGCACGGCTCACCCAAGTTCATGCAGCTGGTTAGTTGAAAAGGAAGGTGATAGTGAGAGGTCAGTCCAGCTCTAGAAGCATTACAAGCTCATATTGCCTTATTGAGGCTGGGCATGGATCTCCTGGGTGACACATTACAAGGACAGGTATGTGGGATCCAAGTCTCTTCACCAGACAGAAGGCAGATGGAAGGTTATATCCTCATCGTCCCTGATTCCTTTATCCTTACTGTCACCTTCTGGGGACTTCCCCAAACTCCCTATGCCCTCCTGTCTTCTGCCTGGCTTTCAGAACTCTTTCAGTATTTGGTTTGGAACATCTCCTGCTCACCAACTGGGAATAAGTATGAGAATTCCAAGGGAGTGGTTTCCATGGCAACAAAAACCTCATGGAAGGCTTCAGAACTTTTACCTCCTACTCATGGTACTGCAGAAATTCAGAAAGCATAAGGCATAAAGACAAGTGCTAATTATCTGACCTGAATTTGCTGTGGTGGGCAGAAGAAAGACAAATGCACTGCAGTCTGGCAGACACTCCTCATCGGCACATATCCAAATTACTTCCTGGAAGTGAATCATGGTCATATTATTGTAAATTTTTTTTTGTTAGAGGTGGCACCAGGTATCAAAGAGATGGTCATTTGTCTTGCACTGTGAAAGGCTCAGCCTCATGTTTTTGAGGGTGCAGAGTTGTTTTCTGGGACTGTCTTTTGGTCAACCTGGCAGAAATGATGATCACATTGATTCTGATGTCTCCATACCTGTGAGGTAGATGTAATGGCCGAATAGCCCACAATAGTCAGTATTTAAACACAGATCACCGTGGTCTTAAGCACTTAGTCTTAGATGTCTGGGCACCAGGTCCGGATTAGGCAGATGGACTTTGTATCATGACCTGAAGGGTTTCCCCTGGTGATGAAACCCGGGTGTGAGGGGGGCTTGGCTCCACGCTGGGAGGACTTTGACCAATGGGAGGCAAGGGCAAGTCCCTCTGCATCGCTCCCTGCAGCAGACGTTACTCTGGGCATGGTTTTTTCCATACAGTCCATCTGGTAACATCTCATTAGTCTGAGAGGGTGCACCTGCCAAGCTTTGGTTGGTTAGCTTGGAGTTTATTGCAAAGCAGGGCCAGGGAGGTGACATATCACCTCACGTTTGCTTCCCAGCCTACTTCAATCCCCTCTTCCTTCACTCGTACTGCCCTGGAGTGTCACCTTTCAGTAGGACATGGCACACACTCAAGACTTGCCTCACCTGTTTTCTAGGAAATCGAAGCTAACACGAGACTTATCATGCCAGGAGGTGATAGAAACATTGGGGTGGATGGGTCGGCATGAAAGGAAATGTCCATCATCTCATGAACTTGGTATCTGGCAGGGCTGACAATGGACTTTCTTAAGTTAAAACAAGCTGGGATTCATTACAGCGAATACAAAGAGATGCCTGATTTTATTTTTTTTTATTTTATTTATTTATTTTTTTTAAAGATTTTATTTATGTATTTGACAGAGAGAGACACAGCGAGAGAGGGAACACAAGCAGGGGGAGTGGGAGAGGGAGAAGCAGGCTTCCCGCAGAGGGGAGAGCCCGATGCGGGGCTCGATCCCAGGACCCCGGGATCATGACCTGAGCCGAAGGCAGACGCTCAACGACTGAGCCACCCAGGCGCCCCGAGATGCCGAGATGCCTGATTTTAAATGGCTAAAGAGAGATTAAGAGACAAAAGCGACTGTCAGCTTTCTAGTATTTTGACATCTGATGTCAGCAGGCAAGGGGTTGATGCCCTGAGGTGAAGGGTGGGGCTGAAGAAGCCACTCCAGGCTCCTGAACTGCATCCTACAAGGGTGGAGACTGCTGCCTCAGTGTGGCCAGGGCAAGATCCCCAGGGCAATTTTTTTTTTTTAAAGATTTTATTTATTTATTTGAGAGAGAGAGAATGAGAGAGAGCACATGAGAGGGGGGAGGGTCAGAGGGAGAAGCAGACTCCCTGCCGAGCAGGGAGCCCGATGCGGGACTCGATCCAGGGACTCCAGGATCATGACCTGAGCCGAAGGCAGTCGCTTAACCAACTGAGCCACCCAGGCGCCCCAATTTTTTTTATAGGTAAAATTTTTGAGCTCACTCAGAGCCTATTTGGAAAGCTAGAACGGAACACTCTGTGCCCCTTCTCTGATCCTCTGGCATGCACACATGTGTGCACACATGCTCACATGATGTTAGGTACTTGTCCAGCATTATAGTGGTCCTGTCAATCCCCCACACTAGACACAAAGGATTGTGTCTTCATGGCACAATCCTTTGGAAACAGAGCCACCAGATAAAAGGGCTTCCCATTTGGATGAGGCTTGAGGATCAGATGTCAACTCTGCCCATCGTGAGCAGAAGGACTTGGATCACCAGGGCTTTTATCTGTTGGCACAAGGAAGACGTGCCCTCATTGTCTAAGCTAGCGAGGCCAGCTTCTCATCCATAAATGGAACACAAAATCATTCCAGAGCCTTCTCTCCCCATGCATCACTCAACATCAGCACCCTTGATTACAGAAGTTTGTTCACAAGGATGCTTCGGGTAGAGTGGAGAGATAGAACCTCCAGCAGTCCCTCCACTGATGACAAAAATATGGTTCAGACTGCAAGCCTGGGGATCCTTTTGCATCCTGCCCGGTTGTACCCTTTGGGGATGTTAACAGAGAGATCTGCTCTATCCAGACGAGCGGAAATCGAGGCACTAGAGCTCCCAGAAGCAATTCTTGCTTCACCAATTAGCCTAACTTTGCAGACCCAACAAATCATGAGGTAGAAATGACTCTATTGTAAGGTCTTAACCTTTTAGGTTGACATTAAATTGGAAGAAACTGCTTGTGTTAGAAATAATTACTGCTGATAATGAATACAATTAAGCATAAAAGAATCTTTATAACTCTGGTACCATTTGTGCACTTAGAAATCGGCTCATATTTTTCCCTTCACAGATGTTACAATAATGGTGTCAACACTTTTATTTCTTTGTCCATAAGCTGAAAATTATGGCTGTTGCATAAATCGGTAACGTGCTCAGAAGATGGAGGCCCAGCTGCAGAGCACATGAGTTCAGGCTCCTGCCCCAGCCTCATGTTTCATGATGACCTCAGTTTCCTGTGTCAATGGGAACCCATGCAAGTAAGTACTTGTAAAACTGGTTTTGAAGAGTGAAGTTATGAAAAGGTGCTGCGGTGTCAAACATCTGCTTCATCCATTACCCTCAAATAGGAGCTGGAATGTACAGTAGGGGCAAGAAGCATCAATAAATTAAAATTCTCCTGTGAGCACACTTTCCATGCCTGTGCCAATGACAAAAAAAAAAAAAAAAAAAAAGATACTGAACAAAAGAAGAAGAGATATTTGGGGCAGTGTTAATTAGAATCTGGTTTCCCTTGTGCAGCTGGTGAGCTTTGTCAGAATATAAGCATTTTCATGGCTGCATGAGTTTTACTCCCTTTGGAAACCAAGTTCTCCCCCACCATCTTATATTCTTCATCAAAATACTAGAAGGATGAAAGAAAATAAATGAAGTGTCATTCTAGTTAAGGGTGTAGGTTTCAGATGACCCGAATACTCAAATAATTATTTGTTATACTTGGAATGCAGTACTGTTAACTGGTCAAGTCATGTCGCCATATCCGTAACACACATTTTTGTAAAAACTAACCTGTGTGTTAATTATAAAAGAAAAATATATAGAAATTTAATAGAGTTTTAAAGTTTTTAAGTGGGTTGCTTCAGGCTGATATTCTAACTGAGCAGTTTAGCTGAGAGACACCCTCCCACCCTTTCTCGCACACATGCACCCCCCACCTGACCCATCTAAAATCAGGCCCATCCTCGCTGCCAGAGGAGGCAGGCAGGAAGTTGGAGATGGAATGCTCGGTAACCCTTGCAGCCTGCCCTGTACGGTCTTCTTCCCTCTCACGTCATATATCAGAGACAGTCCAGACCGTTCACAGCCTCACATCAGTCCTGGGACCGGAGGCCAGGTCTCTGACTGCGCTGTGGGGTAGGGTAGGGGGGGTGTGTCTGGCGATAGGAAACACATGCGAGGCTGTTAGTGCAGCCAGGAGCAGACGTGGGGTGTGTGGCTTGCAGTGGGGAGATTCAGAGTGTGCCCTGGCAGGGTCAACTGAAGCTCCTTGCTGGGATGACCCAGTGCCTGGCCAGTCCTTTCTGGGACGTCTAGAAGGAGTGGACAGAACAGCTGCACTCCCTCCCCAGTGGCATTTGGCATGTTCATACCCTAAAGCACCCATCACCCCCAAACCACAGTCCTTCAGGCCAAAAACTCTGGGTTTTGCCTCATTTATCCCCTAAAAAAATAAGTGATAATGGAAAAATGGTATCTCCCACCTCAGTTTCTCTTATTGATTCACAAGGACTGAATTCAATCTTTGCATCTCCTTTTAAAAGTTCTGATTCTAATTTGAGATGATGAATTAGGAGGCTTATTTGCATTATGCAAAATTATTCAAAACAGATGGTGAAGTCAATTTAAAGGCTATATATATTTTTTCTATCCCCGAGAACAAGTGCTGTTTGGGGGAAGGCAAAAGAGTAGATTTTAATCTGTTTGCCCTTTGAAATGACCATCAGCAACCTCCTTCCAATTACCTGTGGCCTCTGATCGTGGTCCTGGGAGCTGGCGTCATGAGTTAGAGGCTGTTTGCATTGCCACCAGAATATCCATAAAGGCTCTGATAGCCCACATGCCTTCATAGTTTATAATTGGCTTCTTGAGCAAAGGGAATGTTCAGTAAATATTAGGTTTCAAAGTCATTGTTCTTAACCACCATACTCAAGTGAGATTTGCTCATTCAGACAAACTTGGGTTTGAATCTCAACTTTACCATTTACCAGTGCAGTGACCTGGGCAGGCAGTGTGTAACATCCCCAAACCTCATGATCTCCCTTCTGAAAATGAGGCTAATTGTGCTCGGAGGACGGTGGACAGGATTGAAGGAGTCAACGCAGAGTTATTTGCATTGTTCTTGGAACCTGGAGGCACTTTCTAACAGTGCCTGTTATTATTGTCTTTGTTATTACTAATATTTTAATCATGAGTTAATAAAAGTTTTCTTGCCAGGTTTCTACTCTCTCTCTCTCTTGTCCACCTGCCTTGGTGTGATTATGGTTAAACCAGTGGGTCTCAGAGAGTTAAAGACATATAGGAAGCTTAACATGAGGGCTGTGTGGTGCTCTGATTTTGTCTGGGTTATTGTTATGTGTTATTATTAATCATCTCAAAGTGGGTAATGTAAAGTTCATTCTCAGCATTCCATACAACCATTTAAGGTATGTGAAGGTTAAATGGGAGCCACTGTCTTCTAAAGTTATTATGGCCCAGAAAAATCCTGGAAATGCCAGGGACACTCACAATGTGACTGCATGGGTCCTGATGTTTTCCCACATGGAACCCTGTGCCTCACTGCTCTAACATTGATTAGAGTTCCACACATACAACCAAAGAGTCAGACATACAAAATATGAGGGGTACCTCTGTCCCCAACAGGACTATTAGCTCTTGAGAGTGCAGAATGAATATTTTCTTTTTTTTTTTAAAGATTTTATTTATTTATTTGACAGAGAGAGACACAGTGAGAGAGGGAACACAAGCAGGTGGAGTGAGAGAGGGAGAAGTAGGCTTCCCGTGGAGCAGGGAGCCTGATGAAGGGCTCGATCCCAGACCCTGGAACGATGACCTGAGCCAAAGGCAGATGCTTAATGACTGAGTCACCCAGGTGCCCCAATAGATACTTTCTAATAATATTTTAAATTTGAACTTTCCAACTATAATTGTGAGGTTTTTTTTCATTTCTCCTTTCAGTTTTATCATTTTTTATGTATTTTGAAGCTCTATTATTAAGCACATACACACATAATAAAGTTGTATCTTCTTGTTGAAGTCATCTCTTTACTACTATCTAAAACTTATCTTTGTCCTTAGTAACATTCTTTATCAAACTTTATTTTACCCAATATTAACATCGCCACACCAGGTTTATTTTGTTTTGATTTTTATTTAGTGTTTCTTGATATTTATTTTCCCTTCTTTCACTTTAATCTTTATGTCTCTTTATATTTAAAGTGGATTTTTTTTAATCAATAGGATAAGTCTAGGTCTTGCGTTTTTAATCCAATACGATGATCTCTGCCTTTTAATTGGGGTGTATAAACCATTTACCTTTAATGCAATTACTGATAAGGTTGAGTAAAGTACTAATATGGTTGGGTGCTATTAGTTTTCTATTTATCCTGCCTATTTTTGTTTCCCTTTTCCTCATTTCCTGCCTTATTTTGGATTAACTGAATATTTTTTATACTTTAAATTAATCTCCACAATTGGTTTGTTAGTTATACCACTTTTATATTTTTTATAGCCTGCTGAAGGGTTTGTGATATTTACCTTATCTAAATCACCTTGAAATACTATTATACTACTTCAAGTAGAGCATTCTAATCTTACACCAGTAAACCTTCACTTCTTCTCTCCCATCCTTTGTGCCATGTTGTTATACAATGTATTCTATATATGTTGTAAACCCACAAGGTATTTTTATTCCTTGCCGTAGACAATCAGATATCCTTTAAATGAATTAAAAATCTTAAAAATTATGTTATATTTACCAACATTTTTACCATTTTTGAGAAGGTCTGCATGCCTTTGCATAGAACTCTATTTTCACCTGGTATCATACTGTTTCTGTCTGAAGAACTTCCTTTAACTTATCTATCTATCTATTATCTATCTATCTATTTATCTATCTATCTATCATCTATTTATTTTTGTGGTATAGATCTAACAATAAATTTGCTCATTTTTTTCCTATGAAATAAGCTTTGTTTTTCTTTCCTTCTAAAAGGTATTTTTACTGGCCATAAAATTATTGGTTAATAGTTTTTTTTTGTCTTCATTACTTTAAAAATGTCACTCTTGTTTGTTGGCTTTCAAAGTTTCTGGCATGAAGTCTCTGATATTTCTCATCTTTGTTTCTTTATATAACGTTTCCATTGTCTTCAAGATTTTCACAGTTTTTGTTTGTTCATTTGTTTGTTTTATAGTTTGACCATGATGTGCCAAAGTGTTTGCATATGTGTGTGTACTTAATTTTCTAAGAGTTCTTTGCACTTCTTCGTTTGTGTCTTGCTTGTCTTTTATGAATTTTGGAAAATGCTTGGTCATTATCTCTTAAAATATTTCTTCTGCCCCCTTCTCTCTTTCTTCTTCTTCTGGGATCCCATTTATTCTAATATTGTTTCATCTTATGTTATCACTTATTTCTCGAATTCAGGGCAGAAGGTATATTGGAACAAATTATAGCGGAGAACTTCCATAATTTAGGGAAGGAAACAGGCATCAAAATCCAGGAGGCACAAAGAACCCCCCTCAAAATCAAAAAAATAGGTCAACACCCCGACATCTAATAGTAAAACTTACGAGTCTCAGAGACAAAGAGAAAATCCTGAAAGCAGCTCTGGACAAGAGGTCTGTAACCTACAATGGTAGAAACATTAGATTGGCAACCGACCTATCTACAGAGACCTGGCAGGCCAGAAAGGGCTGGCATGATATGTTCAGAGCACTAAATGAGAAAAATATGTAGCCAAGAATACTATATCCAGATAGGCTGTCATTGAAAATAGAAGCAGAGATAAAAAGCTTCCAGGACAAACAAAAACTAAAGGAATTTGCAAACATGAAACCAACCCTACAAGAAATTTTGAAAGGGGTCCTCTAAGCAAAGAGAGAGCCTAAAAGTAACATAGACCAGAAAGGAATAGAGACAATATACAGTAACAGTCACCTTACAGGCAATACAATGGCACTAAATTCAAATCTTTCAATAATTACCCTGAATGTGAATGGGCTAAATGCCCCAATCAAAAGACACAGGCTATCAGATCAGATAAAAAGACCCATCGATATGCTGTCTGCAAGAGACTCATTTTAGACCCAAAGACAACCCCAGATTGAAAGTGAGGGGGTGGAAAACTATTTACCATGCTAATGGACACCAAAAGAAAGCTGGGGTGGCAATCTTTATATCAGACAAATTAAATTTTAAACCAAAGACTATAATAAGAGATGAGGAAGGACAATATATCATACTTAAAGGGTCTATCCAACATGAAGATCTAACAATTGTAAATATCTATGCCCCTAACATGGGGACAGCCAACTATATAAGCCAATTAATAAAAAAATCAAAGAAACACATCAACAACAATACAATAATAGTAGGGGACTTTAACACCCTCCTCACTGAAAGGGACTTTAAATGACACACTGGACCAAATGGACTTCACAGATATATTCAGAACATTTTATCCCAAAGCAACAGAATACACAGTCTTCTCTAGTTCCCATGGAACATTCTCCAGAATAGATCACATCCTAGGTCACAAATCAGGTCTCAACTGGTACCAAAAGACTGGAATCATTCCCTGCATACTTTCAGACCACAGTGATTTGAAACTAGAACTCAATCTCAAGAGGAAAGTCGGAAAGGACTCAAACACATGGAGGCTAAAGAGCATCCTACTAAAGAATGAACAGTTCAACCAGGAAATTAAAGAAGAATTAAAAAAAATCATGGAAGCAAATAAAAATGAAAATACAACAGTTCAAAATCTTTGGGATGCAGGAAAGGCGGTCCTAAGAGGAAAGTATATAGCAATACAAGCCTTTCTCAAGAAGCAAGAAAGGTCTCAAATACACAACCTAAGCTACACCTAAAGGAGCTGGAGATAAAACAGCAAATAAAGCCTAAACCCAGCAGGGGAAGAGAAATAATAAAGATCAGAGCAGAAATCAATGAAATAGAAACCAAAAGAACAGTAGAACGGATCAATGGAACTAGGAGCTGGTTCTTTGAAAGAATTAATAAGATTGATAAACCCCTGGTCAGACTTATCAAAAAGAAAAGAGAAATGACCCAAATCAACAAAATCATGAATGAAAGAGGAGCGATCACAACCAACACCAAAGAAATACAAAAAATTATAAGAACATACTACGAGCACTATATGCCAGCAAATTAGATAATCTGGAAGAAATGGATGCATTCCTAGAGATTAATAAACTACCAAAACTGAACCAGGAAGAAATAGAAAACCTGAACAGACCTATAACCACTAAGGAGATTGAAGCAGTCATCAAAAATCTCCCAACAAACAAGAGCCCAGGGCCAGAGGGCTTCCCAGGGAAATTCTACCAAACATTTAAAGAAGAATTAATTATTTTTTAAAAATAATTTTAAAAAATAATTATTAATTATTCTTCTGAAACTGTTTCAAAAAATATGAATGGATGGAAAACTTCCAAACTCATTTTATGAGGCCAGCATTACCTTGATCCCAATATCAGGCAAAGACCCCAATCAAAAAGGAGAATTACAGACCAATATCCCTGATGAGCATGGATGCAAAAATTCTCACCAAAATACTAGCCAATAGGATCCAACAGTACATTAAAAGGATTATTCACCACAACCAAGTGGGATTTATCCCTGGGCTGCAAGGTTGGTTTAACATCTGCAAATCAATCAATGTGATACAATACATTAATAAAAGAAAGAACAAGGATCTTTCTGATCCTTTCAATAGATGCAGAAAAAGCATTTGACAAAGTACAGCATCATTTCTTGATCAAAACTCTTCAGAGTATAGGGATAGAGGGTACATACCTCAATATCATAAAAGCCATCTATGAAAAACCCACAGCGAATATCATTCTCAATGGGGAAAAACTGAGAGCTTTCCCCCTAAGGTCAAGAACATGGCAGGGATGTCCACTATCACCACTGCTATTCAACATAGTACTAGAAGTCCTAGCCACAGCAATCAGATAACAAAAAGAAATAAAAGGCATCCGAATCAGCAAAGAAGTCAAACTCTCACTCTTTGCAGATGATATGATACTTTATGTGGAAAACCCAAAAGACTCCACCCCAAAACTGCTAAAACTCATACAGGAATTCAGTAAAGCAGCAGGATATAAAATCAATGCACAGAAATCGGTGGCATTTCTATGCACCAACAACAAGACAGAAGAAAGAGAAATTAAGGAGTTTAACCCATTTACAATTGCACCCAAAACCATAAGATACCTATGAATAAATCTAAGCAAAGAGGCAAAGAATCTGTACTCAGAAAACTATAAAATACTCATGAAAGAAATTGAGGAAGACACAAAGAAATGGAAAAATGTTCCATGCTCATGGATTGGAAGAACAAATATTGTGAAGATGTCAATGCTACCTAGAGCAATCTACACATTTAATGAAATCCTTATCAAAATACCTTCAACTTTTTTCAAAGAAATGGAACAAATAATCCTAAAATTTGTAGGGAACCAGAAAAGACCCCGAATGGCCAGAGGAATGTTGAAAAAGAATAGCAAAGCTGGTGGCATCACAATTCCGGACTTCAAGCTCTATTACAAAGCTGTCATCATCAAGACAGCATGGTACTGGCACAAAAACAGACACATAGATCAATGGAACAGAATAGAGAGCCCAGAAATGGACCCTCAACTCTATGGTCAACTCATCTTGGACAAAGCAGGAAAGAATGCCCTGTGGAAAAAAGACAGTCTCTTCAACAAATGGTATTGGGAAAATTGGACAGCCACATGCAAAAGAATGAAACTGGACCATTTCCTTACACCACCCACAAAAATAGACTCAAAATGGTTGAAAGACCTAAATGTGAGACAGGAGTCCATTCAAATCCTAGAGGAGAACACAGGCAACAACCTCTTTGACCTCAGCCGAAGCAACTTCTTCCTAGAAACATCACCAAAGGCAAGGGAAGCAAGGGCAAAAATGAACTATTAGGACTTCATCAAGGTAAAAAGCTTTTGCACAGCAAAGGAAACAGTCAACAAAGCCAAAAGACAACCGACAGAATGGGAGAAGATACTTGCAAATGATATATCAGATAAAGGGCTAGTATCCAAAGTGTATAAAGAACTTAGCAAACTCAGCACCCAAAGAACAAAGAACCCAATCAAGAAATGGGCAGAAGACATGAACAGACATTTTTCCAAAGAAGACAACCAAATGGCCAACAAACACATGAAAAAGTGCTCAACATTGCTTGGCATCAGGGAAATCCAAATCAAAACCTCAATGAGATACCACCTCACACCAATCAGAATGGCTAAAATTAACAAGTCAGGAAACGACAGATGTTGGCGGGGATGCGGAGAAAGGGGAACCCTCCTACACTGTTGGTGGGAATGCAAGCTGGTGCAGCCACTCTGGAGAACAGTATGGAGGTTCCTCAAAAAGTTGAAAATAGAGCTACCCTACAACAAAGCAATTGTACTACTGGGTATTTACCCCAAAGATACAAATGTAGTGATTCAAAGGGATATATGCACCCCAATGTTTATAGCAGTAAAGTCCACAATAGCCAAACTATGGAAAGAGCCAAGATGTCCATCAACAGATGAATGGATAAAGAGGATGTGGTATATATATACAATGGAATATTATGCAGCCATCAAAAAAAACACCACACGACAAAATGAAATCTTGCCATTTGCAACAACGTGGATGGAACTAGAGGGTATTATGCTAAGCGAAATAAGTCAATCAGAGAAAGGCATGTATCATATGATCTCAATGATATGAGGAATTCTTAATCTCAGGAAACAAACTGAGGGTTGCTGGAGTGGTGGGGGCTGGGAGGGACGTGGTGGCTGGATGATAGACACTGGGGAGGGTATGTGCTATGGTGAGCACTGTGAATTGTGTAAGACTGTTGAATCACAGACCTGTACCTCTGAAACAAATAATACATATATGTTAAAAAATAAAAAAGATAGTAGGAAGGGAAAAATGAAGGGGGGGAAATTGGAGGGGGAGATGAACCATGAGAGAATATGGATTCTGAGAAATAAACTCAGGGCTCTGGAGGGGAAGGGGGTAGGGGGATGGGCTAGCCTGGTGATGGGTATTAAAGAGGGCACATATTGCATGGAGCACTGGGTGTTATACACAAACAATGAATCATGGAACACTACATCAAAAACTAATGATGTAATGTATGGTGATTAACATAACATAATAAAATAAAATTTAAAAAAAAAGAAAAAAAACCTTTCTTCTGCCCCATTCATTTTTTAACCTTCTGGGATTGTATGAGTGTTAGAACATTTGATATTGTCGCACAGGTCTTGGGAGTTCTAATTGTTTTTCTTCCCTGTTTTTCTTTCCTGTCCCTTCGATAGTGGTTTAAGACTTTTCCTTAATATGAGAGAAAGTTCTGGGAAGTAGGATTTAGTGCATATATGCTGATGAGGACCCATATAGGTCTTCTCTCTTCCCCAGGCTTTCTTGCAAACACCTAGCAGTGGCTTGTGGAAAGAGCTTGTAAGGGCTTGTGGACTTTATTTGTGTCCAAGGATGTCAAGGATTTAAAATTCTCATTTTAGCCCACCCTTGATCTCTAAGAGTTTATTAAAATTACAGTTTTTTTTCTTTTTACTTGCTTTTATGATGTCTGCCTCTTTTATCCATGCACTGCCTCTACTGCTTTTATTTCCTCTCTTTGTTTATCAGTTTGGATATTCTCTATTGATTTAGCTTAAAATTCACTATTTCATTATTATTATTATTATTATTGTTATTATTATCATCATTTTTACTTTCTAGTCTGCCATTGACATACTTCTGATATCATATTTTCTATATCTACCATTTCCTTTTGACTGTTTTCTAGTCTCCACCACATAGCTGGGCTTCCCTCATTTGCTCATGCAAATTGTTTATTTTTCCATTAAATCCTTAATGTATTGAATACAGTTATTTTGAAGCTGTTCCCTATTAGTTTCAACATTTGGTTCATCTTTTGGTCTGTTTCTATTGACTATTTTACTTTTTGAAGGTTTTTTTTTTTTTTTTTTTCTCTCTTGCTTGTGTGAACGCATGTGTGTACACACATGCGTTCACACAAGCTTGCACATGTGTTTTGTAATTTTTGATTGAATGAAGGGCATTAAATGTAGGAGAAGAGTGGATACTGAGGTAAAATATAATTATGCTTAAAATGAGCATACACTCCCCACTGCCCACTGCTACATCATTATTGTGGTGTGCTGAGTCAATCTAGTCACTAGCTGGATTGTATTTGGGTTTTATTGTTGCTATAGTTATATCTAGTGCACAACGGACTGGGAATTCCTCCATTGATCAGCTGCTACAATCTTTTTCCTTGTCAGGGCTTTGGATGCCAAAGGGTTTTTCAGGGTCCCTGTCACATCTTCAGCTTTCAGCAATTTCTATGCTCCACAGTTCAGGAAGACTACTATTGGCATAAGGCTCAGGGTGAGATTAGGGGGTGATTCTCAGCTCTCCTAGCTGAGCCTTAGTCTTAGGCAGGCTCTGTATATGTGTACTTTAAAAGGGGTTCCTTAGTGTTTCAGCCTCTCTTCACTGGGCAGCCAGATTTTGCTGTATATCTATAAAAGTGTCTTTGGTTGGGGAGCTTTTCCTGCCCCTCTTCCAGAAGCGAACTTCAAGGCTCCTGTTTGGAGCAGGGAGAACTATGTTTTGTCTCTACCTCCTCTATAGAGACAGTAGGTCTTTGCTTGTGTCCTTGGGTGAGGTAGAGATTTCCTGTCCCTTCGATAGTGGTTTAAGACCTTTCCTTAATATGAGAGAAAGTTCTGGGAAGTAGGGTTTAGTGCATATATGCTGATGAGGACCCATATAGGTCTTCTCTCTTCCCCAGGCTTTCTTGCAAACACCTAGCAGTGGCTTGTGGAAAGAGCTTGTAAGGGCTTGTGGACTTTATTTGTGTCCAAGGATGTCAAGGATTTAAAATTCTCATTTTAGCCCACCCTTGATCTCTAAGAGTTTATTAAAATTACATTTTTTTTTCTTTTTACTTGCTTTTATGATGTCTGCCTCTTTTATCCATGCACTGCCAAAGGGAAAACCATTAGTATGCCTTATGTTTCTTAGGAAAGGCTTGTCACCATTCAGAATTCAATTTACCTAGTTGCCTTGTGACATCAGCTCAAGAAAATGTAAGACTTATAGATTATTCTTCTATTTTCCCTCACTGTTTGGATGGGAGCAAAAATCTATTAAGCTTTCCATATCCTAAATGGAAGCAGAACTCCTAGGCAAAGGAAACTGGTAAATTGACCTGTGAAGAATTATCTCAAGCTCTGAAATGTAAGAAGGGCAATGACTTGGTTGGGGGTCTTAAATCTGTGTATAAGAGTATTCTGTCTCATCTTTTCTGTGCTTCTCCAAACTCACCCCCCTCTTGCCTTTATTTTTACTATGTCCTCTCTTCTGGGTGTATTATAATAATGGGAGAGTTTTAATAGAATCAGGTCACCAGACAAATAGATGCCAATAAAGAGTGCATTTTTAATAGTTTCTTTTTAATTAAAAAAATAAAGTTTTTTTTTTTAAATTATTCTAAATTTTTTTTTTTTTTTTTTTTTTTTTTTTTTTTTGGTGGTACCTGCTTTGTTAGCTAATCTAGGGGAACAAATATCTGGCTTGGCTTTTGAAAAGAACAGAGAATTGTCATAAAACTTACTCTGTAAATATGCTAAAAAAAAGAGGTGACAGGTTTGTTTAGCAAACACATGGTAGTTTTCAATGATGATATTATCCCAGGAAAGAGATGAGTAATGCCATTACACAATAGTTGTTGGATAATTATTTGCAGATAATCCATACTACCATCTCTGGAAGATATTATTATGCTCAGAAAATAAATTGGAATATCTAGTACTTACTATTTGTGTAAATTTTGTGCTTTTTGCCAATTACATTAATTTCACACTATAGTAAAATTTCAAATTGGAAATTGAATGAATAGACTGAGAGAAATTTGGGTTCCCACATGGATTGCTGAAGTAGGTGACTAGACACCCCTGCGGTATCATTACCTTTGTTGTTCAGTGAATTTAGCTGTGTCTAGTTGGTTTTCTAGCAGTAAAGTGTTTACTGGAAATTTGAGAGAAGTTGAGGATGGGTTAATGTCTGAAGACAAAGATTTGAATATATATATATATATATATATATATATATATATATATATATATATGAATGTAACAATTTGTATTTTGACATTTTAATGGTAAATACTGTAATTTGAGGGCTCAATATAGATATGTCAATGGTCATGATAACATGGAGCCCTCCCCCCACAGAGCTTGATGGTCACTTTTCTCAAGCCCCTCTCTCTCCCTACATCTCATCTGACCATCATCCCTAAACAGCTTTTCTGCCTTGATTCCCCATCTTGGTCTGCAACACCGATGTCCACCCAGCCTCTGCCTGGAACTAAGAGGTGTCTTTTACTCTTTTTTTTTAAAAGATTTTATTTATTTGACAGAGAGCGACACAGCGAGAGGGAACACAAGCAGGGGGAGTGGCAGAGGGAGAAGCAGGCTTCCCACGGAGCAGGGAGCCTGACGTGGGGCTCGATCCCAGGACCCTGGGATCATGACCTGAGCCGAAGGCAGACGCTTAACAACTGAGCCACCCATGCGCCCCGAGGTGTCTTTTACTCTTAATTACCTCATTCCTCAACAGCTGCACCAATGGCCAATTCTTACTGATGTTCCTTTCTCTTCTTAACATCTGTGGTCTCTCTCCTCTCCTATCCATAGTTCAAACTATTGCTCTTCTCATCTGTGGATAGAATGGCCTTTTGATCAGTCTGCCTTCCTTACATCTCAGACTTCTCCAAATCTCCCTCCATCAAATGCCAAAACGACCTTTCAAAACTGCAAACCTAACCATGTTGCCATCTTGCCTAATTCTTTGGTATTTCTCCCTTGATTACAAGGTGAAGTCTAAATTCCTTTTCTTGGCATAAGTGCTCCCCATAATCTGGCCCCCGTGAGCATATTCTCAGCCTTTTCTCTCACCATGGCCTCCACCTCCTACCTTGTACCCTCTGCTAAGGCCCAGCTAAAGAACTTGGCTGTTTCACACCTCCACGGCTCTGTTCCTGCTGTGTTCTGGGCTGCTCTCCCACCTTTGATCTGTCTGTTGAATTCCTGTTGCCTTCAGGGACCAGTTCTAATCTTCTTCCTCTGAGAAGCTCTCCCTGTCCTCCTCTCTTTCTTTCCTATCCTTTACTCTCAACACTTTCAACACAGGCTATGAGCCACCAATGCAATCAGTAAATGCTTACCTTTATAAGTGGCTCATGACAATTTATTGCACTTATTGGTTTGATGTCCATTGTCTCCTGGTATGTGTAAACCTTTTGCCCCTTTGCAGGGGCAGTTGAGTGGAGTTGAAGAGAAGGCCTGTATCTTATCACATTTTATATTGGTAACTTGTCATGATATTTTATGCTCCATTCCTTTTTTTATGGAATGTTTCTGGGTCATTTCAGTCTTTCTAAGACTTTAGGCTGTACTTGACATGCTTACAAATGCCACATTTTTCTCTCCAGATCCCAGTCCTTCCTCAGAACAATTTCTGCCCTTCAGTGGCTTCCTGGGTAATTCTACTTGGATGGATCACTCAGGCACCTTGACTATGAAGAAGCTGAAGTCACTTTCTCTGCCTTTCTCATCCCCTGCCCTTCACATCTTCCCTATGGTTTTGCTCCATGGTTGATGCAATGTCACCACAATTAACTTTCTGGTGTTATCCATACCTCTCACGCATCCTCAGTCTTTTCTTTGAGCCCTTCTCCACTGTCCACTGGTCACTGAGTCATGTCCATTCACCTCTGGAGCCTCTTATATCTGTCCCTTCCTTGCTTAGATGATCACAATAACTTCCGGCAGGTGATCTTGTTTCGTGTCCTCCACTTCTCCAGCCACCTTCCAGCCACCTATTAGTACCATCCAAGGTACATAAGAAGCCCAGACTTCTCCAGGAATACACAGCCCTTTGCAGGTGCCCACACTGGGTTTGTTCTCTACTCCTCTGCACTGCACTGCAGGTGCTGAGCTTTGGTCTTGCAGGACTCTTTCTCCTAAACACAGAATGTGTTGCCCTGACCCATCATCTATACTGGCCGTGCTTTGTTCCTGTTCCTGCAACATTTTCTTCTCATCTCTCTGCCTTGAAAACTCTGACCTCATATTTAATATCCTGTTAAAATATCACCCCTCCCTCATGAGATCATCTCTAACTTCCCCCAATAAAGTCAGTGATTTTCTTCTCTAGGTGTCGGGGAGCTTGAGTATAAACCTCTGGTGAGAATGTATCATGCAGTATCACAATTTCTCTCACTGGCCCAGGAGGTGCCTGGGGATGGGGACTGTGTCTTGCTCACCCAGACACTCTTGGTGCCTTGCACAATGCCTGGAATCACAGGTACTCAGATATCGAACTCAAGTGTGAATTAGAGAGATCAAGGACAGTGCAGTTGGCAGTTGCAGGAAGGAAAGGGGATGGTGGTTAGGAATAGAAAGTGCAAGAACAGATGAGGGCAGAACTTGCACTGAGGTTTTGGTTTATTTGTTTTTGATCATAAAACCCTCGGAGTAGGAGTGAAAAGAAAACATGGCCCTTAACTAGTCACCTTTTTCTGTTATTCCTCTTCCTGGGGAAGGAGCCAAAATATATTTAGAAGGAATCTAAAGTTCCCAGGTAAAGTTTAAGATTCTAGGACAAATCAGGTAGGTTTTGGCATTGCATGCCTTCCCCCCCCCCCCCCCCACCCCCCGCCGGCACGTGGCTTAACAATTATACTCTGTGGATCCTCAAGGACTCTTGCAGTTTCAAGATTCTGCAAAATAGTCTCAAGTAAGTCTTTGAAAGAGGAAGTCCAAGACAAGATGTCACTTCTCAAGGTGTAAAGGAATCCATACAAATGTATCCTGTGTATGCTATTACCTGAATTGCTAACTACAAGCCCGTCACTGGCTGATAAACTTCATTCATGGCACCAAAGTGGGGTGGAGAAGGAAAGCAGAGCCAAGGTGGGCAGGTTGAGCAGTCCGAAATCAAAGTCAACAGCAAAAGGAAGATCTGAAAAGAATAACATTCTAGCTCCTCATTTCTTTTCCTTTCAGGCTTTATGGCACCTTTGAAGAAACAAAAGCTTTACAGAGAAAAGGCTGGTTTGGCAGAGGAGCCTGGCTTCCCCCCTTCAGCCCACTTTCCTGTGTTCCCGGAGCTTTTCTCTGTTTCAACAGACGAAGCACTTTTAGGTGTTGTATGAGGGCTGCATTTCCACTTCTCTTTCCTCTCTCCTTGTTTCTCTCCCCCATCCCTTGAATAGTTCTGGAAAAAGGAAAATTTACAAATGCAATGTGCTATGCCTGGTGCTTGTCAGCACCCCCATCCTCCTCTCTCTCCCCCCTCTTTTTTCCTTTTCCCCCCATCTCTTTCTCCTTCTCTCCGCCTCTCTCTCTGCTCCCTCTCCCCCTCCCTGTTTCTCCGTGATGTAATGTCTCTGAGTTTATCTGGCTCCAGCTGTTCTCCCTTTGAAATGGAAAGGAAGCAAGGGGGGGTCAGTTTGAGAAGACAATCTTGACGTTATTCATAAGACCCTATTTCGTTCCAGTAGCTTTGCCGGACCCATGATAGGATAGTGCAGGTCTTCAATAGATTCTCTCGCTTGGAGGATCAAATTTACAGTTTTCTCCTGGCTGTTCTTCATGGTGAGACATTTGAAATCCACAGGCCGACAGAGCCAACTGGGCAGAAAGTTTGGAATTCTGAAATGCTGCTGAATTAAGTCAGGGACTAGCCTAGCTAATTTGCTGATTTACACAACTTGACCCAAATGAATTTCTGTGTAAACGAAATTTATGAAGAAGTCTCTGAATAATTCTATTAAACGAAATGCCAGGCTTTTATTTTCCATTTTATGACATTTTCTGAACACTGTGTATTCCAATCATATTGAAACATTTTGTTTTCAGGCTCTGTAGAAAGTGCTGATGGTTGAACCTCAAAAGAATTGAAGGGTTAGTTCATAAATGAATAAAAAGCCAGCGGCATTTATCCAAAGTTTGTTTAACTATCCTAACCTCATGGGCCTGTAAAAATTCAACTGAAAATCATTGAGAAGAGGTCCTCCCATGAGATCCCTGGCACTTTCTGCTTCTGCTTGGATCAGAAATACCATGAGAGTTTCTCTCTCTTTTCCTTCTTTCTTCTTCTTCTTCTTCTTTTTTTTTTTTACTTGCAACATTTCAACACTCCTGGTTCCATTTGCAGATGGAGAAGAGTGGAGGGGGAAAAAATGGGAGAAAAACGTAGTTCAGCTTTCCTTAACCTAGAAGTTCTTGCAGCTTTTACATGGAATTTCAGGCCAGAATGCCCCTGTTGAGGACAGTTGTCTCTGCCAAGGAAATAGATGGGTGTACCCTCCACGGAGGTTCTGGTAGAGGACAGCCACTTCAGATCAAGTCTAGGACACCTGACAATGGAATGTGGGCTCTGGCCTTAGCACCCATTAGCCTAACATCCCTGGGGCAACAGAAACAGAAACTAGATTATTTATCAAACTAGACCAGAGTTCTGTTGTTCATAGAATAGCATATTTCATATCAGTCCTGTGGAGGAGAGGCTGTGTGGGTAGATAAATTGCAAAAATAGCCACAGCCCTCATATCTATGGAGATGGAAAGTAGATTAGTGGTTGCCTAGGATGGGGGCAAGGGGAAGCTGGAGGGAAATGAGGAGTGATTGCTAATGGGTATGGGATTTCTTTCTGGGGTTAAGAAAATATTCTAAAATTGACTGTGGTGATGATTGCACAATTCTGTAAATATATCAGAAACCATTGAATTGTATCCTTTAAATGGGTGAATTGCATGGTATGTGAATTATACCTCAATAAAGCTATTATATTGAGAACAATAACCACAATCCTTCACTTGTCTCTGGACCCGTGCCCTTTGCAATGTGACTTTGCAGCTCTCCCCACCAAGGAATGGAGTCTGTTTTCCCACCTGTTGACTCTGGGCTCCCTAATGATGCTGGTTAGCCCACAGAACATGGCGGAAATGATGGCATGCCAGTTCTGAGCTTTAATTCTATAGAGGTTTTGCATGTCTCTTCTCACTCTCTTCCTCTGCTCTCTTCATTATGAAGACGTCATAGGCCAGCCCCCTGGAAGGTGAGGGACCTGTGTAAGCAGAGCAGCGTCATCCCAGTGAAAGCCATGTCAGCCACCTTCTAGCTGCCTACAGATACACCAGCAAACCCAGCTGAGTGAAGCAAGTCAGCCCAAAGCAACTGGACCACTGACTGAGCCATGGAGTCCTGAGACATGAAGATTGCTCTTGAGTTACGACAGGCACTGGGGCAATGCCTGGCTGACATACGTGGCGATCTCGCTGAGGTTTGAGAAGCATGGGGAGGAATATGTGCACAGTTGCCCTGGTTACCCGCTAGGCCAATGATTTCACTCAGATTTTCCAGGTTCTGACCAGGGCTTTCATTTTTCCTGCTAAATCTCCTTGAAACGGTAATGAAACTCATCCTCAGTTGGGTGAGAGCTGGCGATCATTAGACATTTGCTCTCAGATGGCATGAGTGTTGCCCTCACCTTCAGGAGCTTCTGGAGAGGAAAGTGCAGCTCTGGCTCAGCACCTGGCCATGTCTGTTCACCTGGGAGGGGCTGGGAGGAAGGGTCATCACATCAGCAGGGACACACTGGTCACGCCTACAGCATCCTGGTGTGTCTGACGTGGCTCGCTCCTGGAGAATGGGGAGAAATCGGCTTGAATAAATGTAAGTAAGTTCTGTGACCCTCACGCAGGATATGCTGGGGAGGTAGAGGCAGAAGCCCTGTGCGGCAGGGGCAGGGCCATGGGCAGCTCAGGTGAAGAGAGAAACAGGGAGGGAGAGATCAGAGGTTGCTTTGTGGAGCAGACACACTTCGAAGGAGCTGAATGATTTTAAGGTTTTAAGTTTTGTGAGGACTATGGTGGAAATGACATGAGCCATGTCCTAGAGATAGTTAAAGATGAAATGCACACGCGTGCATGAACTCTCCCCACCTCCGTGCCGCCCAACAGAACTTTCTGCACTGATGGTGTGGCTATTGAGCATCAGAAATGTGGCTGGTATGACTGCAGAGCCAAATTCTAAATTTCATTTACTTGTAACTAATTTCATAAGACCACTGGTTAGTATTTGGGACAGTACCACTCTATACAAGGTATAGATGCGTATTTTTAAATTTTTATTTTTTGCTATAACAAATATCACAGAGGCAGTTTTTACCAGAGAAACACCGGGCTGTTGTTTAGTCATAACTAACTTCTCTATATCCAACCACTCAAATTTCTCCTGTCTAAAAGCGGTAAGCTTCCTCCTGGGCCAGCACTCACATGTTCAACCAATACTTATTAGACACCTACTGTGTACAAGGTATCCTACTTGGCAAAACACAATGAAAACAAGGGAAAATGGATGTGCAGCTTCTCTGAGCATCTCTGTTAAAGTTGTAAAGTTCAAATGCAAGGATGGCTTTGACAACATTTTGGAGTAAAATTATTTAAATTAAAAAATAATGAATTTTCTACAACAAAAAGTAAATCATGTGCATTTGGAGAAGGCTCTTCTTAATTCTACAGGTTGGCAAGTTTGATTCCTATTGTCACTGAAGATGATGTAATTGTGTCTTAATAAGCAAAATTATTAAAGGGTTTATGAGCTTTCATTTGCAAAACCCAGGGAGAAAAGGTCAATAAGGATTCCCCCC
>NW_025408902.1:0-27881 GCF_002201575.2 Neomonachus schauinslandi | reverse complement strand
AGCCGTGACGCCTGTGAGCGAGCGTGTGCCCCGCGTGCGGCCCCCCCACGGCTTTGCGCTCTTCCTGGCAAAGGAGGAAGCCCGAAAGGTCAAGAAGCTGCACGGGATGCTGAGGGTGAGCTCAGGCACAGCTGACCAGCAGCTGTGCTCCTGTCCCCCGTCTGGGCCAGCGCAGTGTCTTCTGTAGGTTCTCCCTTTGTCGAAAACCTCACACCTGCCCTTGGCTCCCCACAGAAGCCCTTTGGCCCCACCCCGCCTTCCGTCACCCCCGATTCCTACCACCCCAATCCTTGCTCTGCCTCTTCTCATGCTCAGGTCAAATGCTTCCTACTGCCTGGCCTCTAGGGACCCTGGGGGTGGTCTCAGCCTTCGGCGGGACCGTGTCTGCCCCCCCACCCCTGGCGGGGCATCAGCAGGTGTCTGGGCTGCCTTCCTGGCACCAGGCACCCTGGCCGTGGGCAGTTTGCTGGCCAGCTCTGTTGCGGTGGGCCCGAGTGGGGTTGGCTGACCCCAGGGCTGTCCTCGCCCCCAGAGCCTCCTGGTGTATATGCTCTTCCTGCTGGTGACGCTGCTGGCCAATCACGGGGATGCCTCATGCCACAACCATGCCTACCGCTTGCAGAGTGCCATCAAACAGGAGCTGGGCAGCCAGGCCTTCCTGGCCATCACCCGGTACGGACACCCCCAAGTGCAGGGAGCTGCTGATGCCAACCAGGTCCCATCTTTCCTGGCCTTCATCCAACCCAGTCCCCGGGGGACGTGGGCAAGTGTCTTGGTACAGTTTTGGTTGTCAGGACTAGATATGGTGCCCAGGATAGCCCCCTCACACTTACCTGCCCCAAATACCACTAGGCTAAGATGAGGGAATGCGAGTCTTTCCCTTGTGCCACCGGGTGGCCCTGGCAGCCTGCTGTTGGCTGGGGCTGCAGGAGCGATGCTCTCTGGGGCTCTGACCTGCCTGCCCCATGGGGTGGAGCGTGTGACTGTGTCTGTGGGCAGGTCTGAGGAGTTCTGGCCGTGGATGTCGCACGTGCTGCTCCCCTACATCCACGGGAACCGGTCCAGCCCAGAGCTGGGGCCCCCACGACTGCGTCAGGTGCGGCTGCAAGAAGGTGAGCGGCTTCTGGTTGATTGCCATGTGCCCTTTACCTTCTTCTTGCTGTTTCTTTATCTGTGAAACCAGGACCTCCACCTTCTGGGCTCAGGGAGGGTTTGGGGCGATCATGTTGGGCCCAGCCCAGGCAGCTGGTCAACAGTAAGTGCTCCTGGTTTAGTCCTGCTCATCCCCTGCAGCTCTCTGCCCAGACCCTCCCGGCTCAGGGCTGCCCACGTGCTCTGCAGCCTCTGGCACCTTCAGCACCGGCGACTATGGCATTGGCTGGGGGAGTGCTGCCCACAATGGCTCGGAGACGTGGGCCTACTCTGCACCAGACCTGCTGGGGTGAGCATGGAGGGCGCGCCCGGGGTTCCTGCGGGGCCAGGGCCTGGCTCTAACACTGCCCCCTCGTCAGCAGTGTCTGGTCCTGGGGCTACTGCGCTGTGTACGACAGCGGGGGCTACGTGCAGGAGCTGGGGCTGAGCCTGGAAGAGAGCCGCGCGCAGCTGGGCTTCCTGCAGCTGCACAACTGGATCGACAACAGGTGCGGTCGTCTGAGCTCCCTGCCACCCCCCCCATCCGCCTGCAGGACCTCAGGCAGGCACACCGCCCTCACCGGCCCTTTGTGGCTCCCCATTCGTTCCTGACGAGCCTCACTGACCACTCGGCCTCCACCTCCTCCCGGGTCCATGCATCACCCGCCCCGAGAGCCCTTTCCTCCGGGAAGGCACGCAGGTCTTCTCACCCCACCCCCTTCTCGCCCCGTAGGAGCCGCGCCGTGTTTGTGGAGCTCACGCGCTACAGCCCGGCCGTGGGGCTTCACGCCGCCGTCACGCTGCGCCTCGAGTTCCCTGCAGCCGGGCACGCAGTGACCGCCCTCAGTGTGCGCCCCTTCCCGCTGCAGCGCCTGAGCGCCGGCCTCTCCCTGCCACTGCTCACCTCGGTGGGTGCCGGCCCCGCCCCCGCGGTCCTCCCAGCGCAGGCCCCGCCCACTGCTCGCCCCGCCCCATTCCCTCACCCCCTCCTCCCGGCGCCGGCCCCGCCCACCGCCCTCGCCCCGCCCCAGCCAGTCTTGGCCCCGCCCCCGCAGGTGAGCCTGCTGCTGTTCGCGCTGTACTTCTCGGTGGCCGAGGTGCGCGTGTGGCACAGGGAAGGGCGTACACGCGCGGTGCAGCCTGGGGCCTGGGCACGGTGGCTGCTGGTGGCACTGACCGCGGCCGCGGCGCTCGTGCGCCTGGCCCAGCTGGTTGCCGCCGACCGCCAGTGGACCCGCTTCGTGCGCCGCCGCCCACGCCGCTTCACCAGCTTCGAGCAGGTGGCGCAGCTGAGCGCCGCAGCTCGCGGCCTGGCCGCCTCGCTGCTCTTCCTGCTTCTGGTCAAGGTGAGGGCTGGGCCGGCGGGGGCTGGCTGGGCCTGGGCCGGGCTGGCGGGGTTCGGTCAGCTGACCCCACTTGCCCGCAGGCCGCACAGCAGCTGCGCTTCGTGCGCCAGTGGTCGGTTTTCGGCAAGACGCTATGCCGGGCCCTGCCGGAGCTGGTGGGGGCCACCGTGGGCCTGGTGGCGCTCGCCGTGGCCTACACCCAGCTGGCCGTTCTGGTAGGTGACGGTGAGGCCGGCGGGGGAGGGTGGTGTAGCCCGGGAGGCGCCCCTCACCCGCGCCCCCTTCCCGTGCAGCTGGTGTCGTCCTGCGTGAATTCGTTTCGGAGTGCGGCCCAGGCCCTCTTGGTGCTGTGCCCTGGGTCCGGGGCTCCTGCCCTGTGCCCTACTGAATCCTGGCGCCTGTCCCCGCTGCTGTGCACGGGGCTCTGGGCCCTGCGGCTGTGGGGGGCCCTGAGGCTGGGAGCAGTCCTTCTGCGGTGGCGGTACCATGCTCTGCGTGGGGAGCTCTACCGACCAGCCTGGGAGCCACAGGACTATGAGATGGTCGAGCTCTTCTTACGCAGGCTGCGCCTCTGGATGGGCTTCAGCAAGGTTAAGGAGGTGGGTACGGCCCAGTGGGGGGGAGAGGGACGCACCCTGGGCCCAGGTGAGCCCAGGGTGCAGCCGGACTGACCGAGCCCCTGTGCCGCCCCCAGTTCCGCCACAAAGTCCGCTTCGAAGGGATGGAGCCGCTGCCTTCCCGCTCCTCCAGGGGCTCCAAGTCTTCCCCAGATGCACCGCCCCCCAGCGGGGGCTCTGACACCTCACGGCCCTCCACCTCCTCCAGCCAGCTGGACACGCTGAGTGGGGGCCTGGGCCGGCTGGGCCCACGGGGGGAGCCCGAGCCCTCGCGGCTCCAAGCTGTGTTCGAGGCCCTCCTTACCCAGTTCGACCGACTGAACCAGGCCACAGAGGACGTCTACCAGCTGGAGCAAAGGCTGCAGAGCCTGCAGGGCCACAGGAGCACTGGTCCCCCAGCCTCCCCTCCCCGCAGCCCCTCCTCAGACCTGCGGCCAGCCCTGCCCAGCCGTCTTGCCCGGGCCAGCCGAGGCATGGGCCTGGCTACTGGCCCCAGCAGGGCTTCCCTGCGGGCTAAGAACAAGGTCCACCCCAGCAGCACTTAACCCCTGGGCCCTGGGTTCATAGCCCTTCCCTGGGGTGGGTCTGTGGCTTCACTCCGGCTTCTTGAAGGAGCCGGAGCAGACACCACCGCTCAGTATTAACTTCTGCCGCCCTCAAGGTCTCGGGCCAGGCAGGAGAGCTGCACGAAGGTCCCCCTGGGAGGAGGCAGCCGCTCTCTCTGGGGGGGCTCTCAGCACTTTAAAGAGGCCATGTGGGCAGCCAGGACCCAGGGTCCCCTCCCCAGCTCCCCATGGGAGGACACAGCAGTATTGGGCCAAGTGCCCAGCCTCTGAGATGCTAATTTATTACCGGAGTCCTCAGGTACAGCGGGCTGTGCCCGGCCCCACCTCCTGGGCAGACATCTCCCCTTTGCTAAGGATCCAGGCTTCGGGGAGGGAACCTGCCCCTCCCGTGGTCTTCCCCACTAAGTTATTACCTCTCCTATGCCCCTGCTGAGTGCACTCCCCTTCCGCTGCCATATGTGTGTCTATCGTCAGTAATTTATATGGGGTTAAAATGTATATATTTTTGTACGTCGCTCTATTTTTCATTAGGGCCAAGGGCCCCGCTAGCTGAAGCAGCCCAGTGCCCACGGTCACCCACGTTGAGGGGCAGCGGGGACGGCAGAGCAGGCCTCCCTCCCGCCTGACCGGAAGGCCAGGGCCGGCCTGGGACAGGTGCTGAGAGGGGAGGCTTGTTAGAAGGGCCCAGTCCCCTCCTAGGCAGTTCTGTTTCCCCCCCGCCCCAGGGGCCTTGTTCTGTGCCTGAAGCTGCGCAGCAAGAAGGCAGGGCCCAGACCTGCTGGTGCCAGGTCTGGGTGAGGAGCAGGACAAGGGCAAGAACAAGGTGGTCAGGTGGAAAGAGCCCTCCCCGGGGGCTGGCTCTTGGGGCTGGGGCAGGTGAACACAAGACCGTGTGTGATGGCGTGGGTGGCCCAGACAGGCCCCGTACCACGGCTGGGGGGGGGGGGGGCCCCCACGGGGACCTTGCCCAAGCTATAGCCTTGATTCCATCCCCACCGGACAAAGTCAAATAAACCAGCTGGCTGACTGCATCTGTGTGAGCCACGCGGGCCAGGAGGCACTGCGGCTTTATTTCATGCGCACACGTCCGCGAGGGGCAGCCTCACACGAACTCCGTGAAGTCATCCACCGAGGAGATGAGGCGCTTCCGCTGGCCCGTCTCATATGTGGGCATGGGCTCTGCCGGTGCCTGAGCAGGGGCTTTGGCGTGGCCCGGGGGGTGCATCTGCATCAGGGGCAGGCTGGGGTTGGAGTAGTGAGCTTCCTCCCGGATCTGCAGGAGACAGGAACTTCAGCAGCCAGCCCCAAGGTAGGGGGGCACCCACCCACCACAGGGGGTCTGGGTCCCCTCTTCCCTACCCGGTGGCGGAGCCGCTTGATGTGGCGGAGCCTGGCGATCCACTTGGAGGGGTAGATGTCGGTGGGGTTGGAGCGGCTGTGATGTACCTGTGAGGCCATCTGGGGGGGGTGGGCAGGGGGGGCAGAGGGGGGAGTGGTGAGCCCCCGTGGGGTCGCACCTGTGGGCCCTTCCTACCTGCCCCCTGGGCCATCCTCTCCACTCACGTTTGCGTGCAGAGCCATCTGACGGGCCACAAAAGGCAAGTTGCGGTCTGACACGATCTTGGCCACGCTGGTGTCCACGAGACCCTCCATGTCTGGGGAGAAACAGAGCTCACCCCAGGGCTCAGGGTCCCGAGTGCCTCCCCGCCCCCCCCACACCCCGCGGCTCACCTTTCCTGCACTGCAGGGTCACCAGGTTGCACTCGTAGTCCAGGGGGGTGATGATGACATGGACGAAGTTGAACTGGCCCTGCCCAGACGAGAGCAGAGGTCACCTGGCCCCGAGGACCGCTGTCCACCACTTCCTACCCCATTGGGGCGGGTGGCTTGCTACCTGAACAAGCCTGGGCTCTGCTCACACCCTCCTTCCCACCGGACCTAGGGGCATAGCTGCCTTCCCTCTCAAAACCCCACCTCCACATCTGGCTCCCAACCACTGAATCCACCCGAGTTCGGATTCAGTCTTGACTGCAGATAGGTCCGCAGCCCCTGTCCTCCCCTCCCTGTGGCTCCGGCTGCCACCTGCCTGTCACCCAAGAGCAGCACAAGGAGCTCGGCATGTGCCCAGCCCCCAGCTCTGCACCCCTGCCTGCTCCTGGCTTCTGTCCAGTGACCTTGCCCGAGGCTCCCCGCTGTGTTCAGAACACACCCACGAACTTCTGAGCACCGGCACCCTCGCCGCTGGGGCCGCCCCGGGCTCCCCACTCCCCGGTCTCACAGCTGTGTGGCATATCCCCCCCACACCCCGTGACAAGTCTCCCGGAGTCAGCCCGCCTCCCGCCCTAGCGGCGTCCTCTGAGAAAGATGGTGACACAGAGACTGACCCCAGCTGCCGTGGGTGCACAAAGGAGGTGCCGGGCAGACAGACTCGGAGCCCCTCCGGAGACACAGAGCACCTCCTGGGCACCCCACAGCCCGCTAAATACGCGTGCACAGCAGCTCTGCGACTCCCCACGACGCCACTGCTGGTGCCCCGGCTTCCGTGGGAAACCGATGGGGCCACTGTCCCCGTCCTTGTTCCTGAGAAGGATGCTGGATCCCAGGGGGGTCTGCACGGGAGGCCGGGGCCCCTGCTGCCAGGACGCTGACCCTGCCCGGGCCCGCCCCCAGCACCCCCACTCACTCTGATGGTACCCAGTTTAAAGTCCTCGCCAGAGTCGTTGTACACAATGGACACGAAGTCGTTGCCCAGATGACGCTTCTTGTCACAGCGGTGCTTGTCCACATCCTTGGTGGGCATCAGGGTGGCAATGTGGAAGACAGCTGCAAGGCGGACCCGGCCAAGCACTCACAAGGGCTGCTCGGGGCTCGTGTCGGTGGGGCTGGTGTCGGTGGGGCCGGGGAGGGGAGCGGGGTGGGGGGACACCTCTTGGCTTCCCCAGAGGCTCTCAGGGCCTGGCCGGCCGGCAGCACAACATCCCTCTCCCCGAGGGCAGAGCTTCTGGAAGTACAGCTTCCGGAAGCAGAGCCACCAGCCCCCTCGCTGCCTGCACGCCCAGACAGGTGAAGGCAGGCCCTCGGCCCCGCCCATGGCCTGACGGCAGACAGTGACAGCGGCGTGGCCGGGCGCGTACCTTGCATGATGTCGTCGTGCCAGCAGTAGGTGAACTGGCCGTCCTCCCCACACACATCCAGACCCCCCAGGTACACCTTGTCGGGCTGGCAGTCCTTCAGCTCGATGAGCTTGCCCAGGCCGGTCAGGAACTCCGTGTACCTGTACGAGCCGTGCTCGTTGGACAGGATGGCCAGCTCACTGTCGCTCTGTGGGCAGGGAGGAGCACGCTGGCAGCCGCCCCTCCCCCCACGGCTCCCGGGGGCCCCGAGTCTGTGCAAGGCCGTCCTGCACTCCCAGCCAATGTGCTCCACGGGACCTTCCCAACACATCCAGAAGCCCGGCAGTCCTCGGAATCCCAGCCCCAGGCCCCAGCCCTGCCCCTCACAGGGACCGTCAGCACCCGCCTTCCATCGGTTCTCACACACGGCAGCCAGAGGGATGCTCTGGACGCTTAGGCCGAGTCACCTCGAACCCTTTGCTCAGAACCATTCACGGCCCGCCCACCTCCCTGGGAATGGCCCACGAGGCTGTCCACGTCCGCTGTCCACATCCGCCCTCCCCTTTACTTCCCTGCCCCACCTCCCATCCCCCACGCGGTGGACAAGGCACCAGCCAGCCGCACCTGCCATTCCCGCACAGGACACTCCCGTCCCTCGCTTCCTCCACGCCTGGATCCCCAATGCGAGGATCAAACCTGCGGGATCCCAGCACCTGCCGCCACCTCCACAGTGCTTGGCACTCCCTTGGGCACCACGAGCTCAAACACTCACCTGTCATTCCTGTCGTGTCCCTGGCACTGGAATGGTACCTGGCATAGGGCTCCTTGAGCACCGGCCACGTGGCAGCTCATGCAGTGACTGAGCTCTGTGGCGGACCAGGGCGCAGACCCTGACCCCTACCCCAGGCAGGAAGGCCACACAACTCCACCCTCACACCCAGGAGCCTCACCTGGCCTTCTCCCACGTACAGGACGGCAATCTTGTGCGTGTCGTAGGATGGAATCTGGTCGAGAAGCTGCACTGACCGCTCGAAGGACTGTAGCCACAGAGCCCTGCCTGAGCTTGGGCGGAGGCCGTCCCCTGCCACCAGCCCTACCATCAGCCCCAGCCGGATGCCCTTCCAGGGAGGGCTCTCCTCACGCGGGTAGGTCACTGTAGGCTGCCCCAGGGAGCCAAGGCTGTACCTTCCGCAAGCCTAGGCTATGGCCACCACCGCTAAGAGTTAGGGCATCCCACGGCACCCCCCACCCAGGCTCCAGGGGGACCCGCAAGGGAGAGAAGGCACCCACCCACCTCATTGGGTAGAAGGATGGGCTTGTTGGACTCGTCACCAAAGAAAGGCGAATGGTAGAGCTGCAGGAATACAAAGCTGCAGGAGGAAAGACGGGGAGGGCTGGCCTGGGAGCTGCGGGCCAGGTCGGGGTCACGGCCAGTACCGTCTGCCCATGCACAGGGCAGCAGACCTGAGCCTCTCTTGTGGCTCCAACCAGCCACAGGGCCGAGGCCACGTGACCTGCAGCCCAGCCTGTGGCAGGGCCCCTCGGGCACCACGTCCCCATGGGGACCATCCAAAAGCTCTAGCAGCTCCAGCCCCAGAGGGCAAGGCTCACCTGGGATTGATGCCTGGCACCTTTTCAGTATTGGAGGCCCCAGCTCTGCTCTTGAAGGCGTCCCTCTCTACCCTCTTGCCTCTGCGTGATGGGGCCGAATCAGAGATGGTGTAGCCTCTGGGCCGCAGGCCACTGGGGGAGCGGGGGCAGCTGGAAGGCAAGGGACCCTCGGGCTGCGCGGGGCCCCGGCCCTGGCTCTCTTCGCCTGGGACTGACCAGGAGGCACCTGCCCCGTCCAGGATCCCGGACTGGGACCGGGCCTTGGCCTCAGGGCTCAGCCGGCCAACATCAGTCTTGTCCCCAGGGTCCCCAAGTATGTCCTGCAGGGTCTGCAGCTCAGGCGAGGAGCTGGACTTGCTGAGGGGCTGGGAGGGCTGGAAGGAGAGCTCCACAGAAGGCCGGGCGCCCTCGGAAGAGACAGCCCGCTCGATGGGGATTCCTCGAGCCGCCAGCTCCTCTGCAGGGAACTTCTCCTCTTGGCTGGAGCTTGAAGATGACTGCCAAGAAGGAGTCCACGGGACCTCCGTCAGGAGATACCAGCGAGCACACCCAGGGGTTCACTTGGAGGCGATGAAGCCCCCCCACCCCCCTGGCAGGGCCACAGAGCCCCTCAGCAGCAAGCGGACGGCTGCATCCTCTCCCCCAGGATGGCACTTGCCGGTGCCCCACACCGAGCAGGGAACACCGACAACCAGCAGCTGTCAATCTGCAGGGCCCGCTGGGGAACCCCAGACTGTCCACGCAGCACTGACTAGGAAAGATAGCTAGCCTTTTTTTAAATGACAAGGGGAGCGGGGCAAAAAACTTGCCAAAGTTCTGAGCAAGTCCGTGCGCGCCGCGGAGCCTGGAGCGAGGCCCTGTCCCTCCTCCCACAGTACCCTCCTCCCGCTCCCAGGGGCGAGCACCCCCAGGGCACCTCGGGCAGCTCCGGCGCCCCAAGGCACTCACCCTGCTGTAAGCCTCAGCGCGGTCACTGCGCTGGTCTGTGCCTAGCGTCGCCTCAAAGTCCTCCAACTCCATGGGCTCCGCGGACAAATGAGTCTCGCTCGGGCTCCCCTCCTCCAGAACCACCGCCGAGTCTGGGAGGACACAGATGGGGCTCCTAGGTGCTGGCCCGGCCCCTGGGAGCTCACATGGCCTCAGAGGTACCAGCCTCTCCCCAGCAAGAGAGCGCAGTGGGCCCCGCCACAGCCTCACCCCAGGCCTTCCTTGCCTGTGTCTCTGAGCCGCCCACACCCCATCAAGTCAGCTGCAGGAGAGCACGGAGGGGCGCGGTGTGGCCCCCGTCACAGGGCGTCTCCACAGGCTCCCAGGGTGGGGATGAGGGGGGCATCTGGCCCCTGGGATCCGCATCCCAGGGTCCACAGAACCCGCCCCTGCTGCTCAGTGAGGTAGACGGGCAAGGGCAGCACAGACCCCCACCAGGGAAGAGCCCCCATCTAAGACGGGGCCTCAGCTCAGGAGGAGCGGTGGGCCCAGACCAGCTCCCAGGAACAGGCGGAGGCCGTAATCCCTCCTTGACTGGACCCGAGGAAAAGCCTGATGCGGGAGGAACCCCTGTGAGCACACACAGACGGGGAGCCCGTTCCGGAAAGCAGAGACGCGCCATCGGAGCCCAAGCGAAACCCGGAGCCAGGAGCGCCAAGGAAAGGCCACGACGCCCCAAAGCAGCATTTCCTGTGCCACTGTCAGGACGGGGGTGGGGGTGAGAAGCCACCGAGAGTTAGCACAGCCCACGGCCGCCCCGCATACAGCCCTTGCACACGCGCGGTCTGTTAGCCGCCTGCCAGAACCCGTCTGCTCGCTGCCCTTTCCGAATCAGCTCCTGCCCACACGTGGGGGCCCAGGTGGGCCAGAGGGCCGTGCGGGTCAACCCCCGCCATCGCCAGGGCCTGGAGGTAATGGGCCAGCCCATGATAAAAAGCAGACACAGCCCAATTTGTGAGTTCACCAAGCCAGTCAGACCACCAGAGGCCAGGGCAAGGTCAGTCCGGCTGAGCCGCAGGGCCAGGCTCGCCCCGAAGAGCATCTGTGGCTCAGCGGCCCGACGTCACCTCCCGAGGCCTGAAGAAGGGGCAGCGAGGGCCCATCTGGCGGGGCACAGAGCTCAGCCGGCAAGGGCACAAGGCAGAGGGGCCCACCGGCCAAGCGCAGGCACTCTGCACAGACGTCCTCATGCAAGTCGGGGCCCTGCATCTGGGGGGTGAGGAGCGGCACCGGCAGAGTCGAGGAGGGATGACCGCATGAGGGACGGCGGGAGCAGCAAGTACGAGGCAGAGCAAGGCTCTGCGGCAAACGGCGCCTTCCTTAAAGAGATATACGAATACCTGCCCAGGAAATGCTCCTGTGCAGCTTTGCTTGGCAACTGGACTGGTACAGGGAGGAGAAAGAGGCCACTGCAAGGAAGACCGCGCACGGCCGGTCAGCAGCAGCACAGACTGCGCACAGTCGAGCAGAGAGGAAAGGCAGCGCTAGTCCCGCACAGAGCCCGAGCCTGGAGGGAGAGAGCGGAGGGCCAGCGGCGGCCGGCCGGCAGCGGGCGGCTCCCGGCTCTCCGCGCTGCTGCAGGGGGGCGGCCCTCCTCCTCACCAGCAGAGGTCCTGGGCCTCGAAGCGCCATGTGGGGTCACAGGGAAGGCCGGAGGGTGGCCCGGAAGGAGCGCACCAGCCCCGCCAGGCAAGGGCACAAGAGCGCGCAGGCAGGCTTAGCTGTGCTCGGCGCATCCAAACCCAGACCCAAGCGCAAGTGCGGCTGCCCTCCTGGGGCCACGGGCACGCCGAGGACAGTGCAGGCCACAGGGCGTGCAGGGCTCTGAAGTGTCCACCCTGGAAGCACCTGCCTGCCCCTCTGCGAGCGGCACATCTCTAAAGAAGGGGGCCCTTCTGTAGGAGCCGGCCCCGCTCCCGAACGCCAGGCTGTGCCAGCGACAAGGAGAGCTCAGGGAGCTGGCTCCAGCGCGGCCCCACGGGGCGGGGGGCGCAAAGCTGCCTTCCCGCGGCACTCACCCGTGTTAGACCGCGGGGGCGGGGGGGGCTTGGCTGAGCCCGCCGCCGGCACCGACAGCGACTTGTACAGAGCTGTGTCGCGACGCTCCTTAAAGCGCTCGGCGGCCATGAGCGCGTTGGAGAGCTCCTGCAGGGGCATGTTGTTGATGTCCGAGGAGAAGGGGCTGAGTGGGTTCTCCAGGCTCATCAGCCAGCTGGTGTTCCCTGGGGAGGCGCACAGGCAGCACCCTTTAGGCATCCAACCACCCCATCCCCTCCCGGAGCTCCCGGGGCAGCCCATCCCCCCGCCCCCCGCCACTGTCCTTAAGGGCACGTGCCCGGGCTCAGCAGGGTTCCTGCGCTCAACCAGGGAGTGACGAGGAGGGGGACAGGCCCCAGGCAAAGGCATGCCCATGGCTTGCCCCAGACCCCCAGGTTAGGGCAGCCCCCGTGCAGCAGTCACCCGCCTCATGCATGAGGAGGGGTCTCAGCGCACACCACTCTCCACCCCAGGGCAGCTCCCAGGTCCTGGCCAGGCTTGGCGGAGGCATCTCAAAGCCCCAGGCCTCGCCATGGAGAAGCCTGAATGGGGGGCCTTCTGGGCTCTGTCCCTCTCCCCATAAGGCCCAGGAACCCACACTTTGAATCAACCTTCCACACTGAATGTCTTCCAATCCCGAGCATCTCACCCAACCCGACCCACCTCCTCTTGCCCTGCCTGGGCCTCCTCATCCAGTCTCCCACCTGCCCCCTGCCTGTTCCCCGCCCGGAGCCAGGACCCGCGGCCCTTCTGCCCGCACTCGAGGCTCCTCGGGGCCTCCTATCCAGCCCTCTTCTGTCACCGCTCACCACACTGTGCCCAAAGCAGGTCTCAGGTCCTAGGCCTTGGTTTAAGTTTTTGTAATACCCATTACAGGCAGGGTCGTGTCCAACAAAATCCATGTATCGGACTCCTGACCTCCAGCAGCTCAGAAAACAGCTCATTAGGGTAAAACAGGGCCACAGAGATGGCCCCTAATCCCCTGAGCCCTTCCAAGAAGAGACAGGACACAGACCCACAAGAGTGACCCAGGACTCCAGGCTCTGGGCGCACGAGAATACACGAATGTATCTGTGGCTGAAGGCCCCCAGGCCACAGTGCTCTGTGAGGGAGGCCCTCCCGCTTAGCCGCCCGGATTGCCCCTCGCCACTCCCCTTGGCACTCAGCTCAAGAAGTCACAGAGCAGAGACTCGCTCGGCCCTGTGTGCCTGCCACTCACTGCCGGGTAACTCAAGCCCTGGCAGAGGCCCCTGCATGCTGAGCGCAGGCCCCTCCGTACCTGTGGGCCTCCGGACCAGGATCTCTGCCCAGCCCTGAGTCAGCAGGGGGACGTAGGCTGCCAGGCTCGTCTTCTCCTGTACTGGGAACTGGGTACCAGCTGACGCCCTCTCAGACTTGCTGGCGAGTGCTGTCTGTGCACCCGGGGAGGTGGGGCCACCTGGGAAGTGGGAAGCTGGAGTGTCCAGGGCACCAACACGAAGGCCGTGGCCCCCTGAGGAAGAGAAGGGCAAGAGTGCCAGTGACCACCACCTGCCCAATGCAGAGCCACCAGCCCGAAACCGGCTGTTCCGCCCAGGGCCCGGCGACCGGAGGCAGCTCAGCTCTCCCTGGGTGCGGCCCTTGTACGGGGTCGGGCTCAGTGGACCCAGGGCAGTAGGAAGGGGCCATGGTCGGACCACATCTCATTCCAGCTGCAGCAAAGAGAAGCTCCAGGGGCAAGCTGGGCCGAGAACCAGGGCAGCCAACGGTTCCCAGGAAACACTGGCCACGAGGAATAGACCCACGGCCACGAGGGGGCCTCAGGCCAGCTGTAGAGAAGGCACGCCCCCCACTACACAGCCCCGTGGCCAGGGCTCACAGAGACAACACCCCAGTTGGTCAACCACCTTGTCCCCAGGCTCCGAGCAGTCCCTGCGAGCATGCGGACCCACAGGCACCTGTGAAGGAGGCAGGGTGGGGCCCAGGCTCACCGGACATGGAGCGGACCCGGTCCCGGGCCCTACGGCACACCTGCTGCCCAGCCTGGGACTCCAGCTTGGCAGGCGCCTCCTTGGTCTGTCTCACGTGCGTGCCAGGGTCCGAGCTGAGGGCAGAAGGGTCCGTGTGGAGCGTGACTGAGGTGCCTGGGCCCAGGACGGCCGCTGTCAAGGCCTGCCGGGCAGGGGGTGGAAGGCACAGTCACCTCGACTCGGGGCCACCCTGCAGCTCTCCTGAGTCCAAGCCCAGCAGCGACCGGGTCCCAGTCCCCACGCTTGTTGTCACGGTAACAAGCTTGTTCCCAACCAGCCAGGTTTTGGTCCTGCCGCCAGCCAAGAGGAACTCGCCCACAGGCGACCTGAGAAACAAGAGCGTCAGCCGACACCTCACCCACCGTGGGCTCTCTGAATGGGCATCTTGGTTTCTTTTTTTTTTTTAAAGATTTATTTATTTATTTGAGAGAGCGAGAATGAGAGAGTACATGAGAGGAGGGAGGGTCAGAGGGAGAAGCAGGCTCCTCGCTGAGCAGGGAGCCCGATGCGGGACTCGATCCCGGGACTCCAGGATCATGACCTGAGCCGAAGGCAGCTGCCCAACCAACTGAGCCACCCAGGCGCCCTGGGCATCTTGGTTTCAAAGGTATGCAGACTGAGGTGGGCCCTGGTCCCCAGAAGAGTGGGGCCCCACGATGTGCAGAGCAGCCTGGCCGGGGCCTCGCCTGCTGCCACCGCTGCCAAGTTCGGTGACAGAAGCCGAGCCAGGCGCTGGCCTCCCGCCCCGGGGCCCGGCCCGCACCTCTTGGGAACCGCTGTGAAGTTGGAGAACACGTATCTGGCCATCATGTCCAGACATGTTTCCGTGAGCTCCAGGTGGAGATTTTTCAAGTTGTCATCAGCCTGGGCCATCGAATTCTCGTCTGCAGACCCCAAGCTGGCGCTGGTGAGGGACGTCTGGATCCTGCTGGAGGGAGGGGCCCCCGCGAGGTCAGGGACCAGTCAGGGCGACTCATCTCCCACCAGGGGCCAAAGCTCGAGGCATGCAAGTGCTGGGAGGGCTGCGCCCACACACCCCCCACCAGGGCGCACGGCCAGTCGAGCCACAGTGTGGCAAACCGCGAGGACACATCGTCCCAGAAAGAGGAGGAGCAGGGCCTCACAGGAGAGACCCAGTCCCACTTGTCGGAGCAGAGGCTCAGGAGACAGGATAGAGACCGACGTCCCCTCACCGAAGCACAAGAGAGTTAGGGGATGGCTTGGTGGCAGAACAGTTTAGTCATGCAGAGACACAAAGATTGCATTCTGCCCACAGGGCCACCTCCCGATGACAGGGAGGGTCTGGGCTTTGTGTGCCGCTCTTCCCCCTCAACTCAGGCCCCCGGGGCCCCACAGGCACCCAGCGACCAGGAGAAGAGGCTCATGCAGGTTTAATTCTGATACGAAATTTCACCGACCCTTTGCCATGTTTGGCTTGTGTTAAAGAATTTGCTAGAAAAGAGCTGAAAGCTTCGCTGTCCCCATCCCCCCAGTCAAACCCCACTCGGCAGAGGCCAGCCTGAGGCTGGAGCCTAAGCCAGGCAGCGGTGAGGAGGTGGGTCTCCGAGCTTCGGACTCGGAGGCCTGAAGGGACTTCCTGGGGAGGACACAGCCCCCCACCCAGCTCAGTGCAGCCTAGCCTGGTCGGCGCAAAACAGTGACCCCCAGAGCCCACACCTGCGCTCAGACACGGCAGGGGGGAGTGACCGAGGCCGCGCCCCTCGACAGTTCAGGCCTCCCCAGCCCCCGCCTCCTCCCAGGCTGGCCCCCACCCCTGCTGCTCTGTACAGAGCCCCCCCCCCCCACCATTCCCTTTCAGCTACAACAGAAAGCAGCCCTCTACTAAAAGAAAGTTCAAGGTTAAAGTCCACTTAAGAGAATAGGAAAGCCAAACCCTAGAATGCGTTTCCTCCCCCAACCTGCGTGGGCGCCGCTTTAATATGCGAAGGCCCCTTACCTCCGGGGACAGGCCTGCGGGTAGCTGCCACCGGACACCTGGCTTTCTCAGAGCTACAGCCCTGCTCCAGGCTCCCAGGCCAGCCTCTGAGGAGGCCGTGCAGCCAGCCCGTGCTCGGACGAGGCTTGGGGACAGAATGCAACCTTTCCACCCCTCACCTCCAGGCTCCCCTGGACCAAGGGCTGCCCCTTGGGCTCTCCTCCAGCTCCGGCCAGGGAGGGCGTGGGCAGGCGACGAGCTCATGCAAGCAGCCCCATGCACCGCCCCCCGGGCACTCCCGCCTGGCAGGGCCGCCTCGCGGGCCCTGCTCCAGGGCCTGAGCCCCCCGCCCGAAGGAGCCCACTACCTGCGGACCACATGTTCAGACACACTGATGCTGCGGCACCGGAAGGCCTCGGCTGCAGGGCTCTCCTTGAATTCTTTCACGGGTGGAGAGTTATTCAAGCCTTGTTTGGGGGGTCTGGCTATCCTCAAACTACCAGGTGAGGAAGGAAGGCCCAAGCCCCAGAGAGCCCAGCTCCCGGGAGGGGAGAACAAGCCATTGGAGGGAGAAGGAGGAAAGGTCACAGGCCACAGGGTCAGGATGGAGAGCCCGAGGGTGAGATGAACAAAAAACCATGCCAGAGGCCAGTTAGCAGGGGGAAGAAACAGAAAATAAAAATGCATGAAAATACATGTCATAAACGTGATTGACAAAAAGTCAAGTTTCACGCATGGAACCAAAACAAAGAACATTAGTGCAAATTAAACATGTATGGAGCACTATGCACGGCAGATTCCAGGCTGTGCTGACCAGGCGCCCCACCCACCCCGCTCAGGGGCCGGGACGCCCCAAGGCCCTGAAGGTCACCACTCAAAAGGCCGGTTCTTAGCTCAAGGCCCCTGGCACCCAGCTACTGGGAGCTTGAGAAGCCAGCTTTTGACTTTAGGTCACGCTGACCTGGTCATTCTGGAAAATGCCGTATCCCCACCAAGGGAGAACTGAAAAGCTTGGGCGGGAAGGCGGGGACAGAAAGAGGAGTCGCCGTTCGTAGGAGATGCAAACAAGACACGAGGCCTAGCACAGTTCTCTCAGATCTGGCAAAAGCGGCTGTGACGGGGTCCAGAGGAGCATGGCCCCTGCTCAGCAGGGGTGGAGAGCAAGCTCGGGAGGACGGGCAGCCCCGGCCCAAGACTGGGCTGACCATAGGGCCCCGGAGCTCCACCCCAGCCAGGCCAGGGATTCGGCCTCTCAAGAGCTACCACTGCCCTGACGCAACCCTCGGCCCATCCGGTGGAGCTGGGCCCAGGCACCCTACAGCTAGCATCCCGATTCCCAGCTCTGTGAGTCTGCACTCAGGGGCTCAGGCAGGCCTGGCCACAGTCCAGCACATGGGCTCCGCGACACCGCAGGCCACGGGGGCCAGCTGGGTGGGCAACAGCTTGCTCCTCCAGCTACATGAGGGCGCTAAGGGCCTCCACAGGCCCTGCCTCTACGCCAGGACCCCCTGGTGCCCAGCACAGTCTGAAAAGGGACATCCCCCAGCCACATCCCAGTGCCGCCGGCCGGCCTTGGGGCGGCAGGCCAGCCCAGACCCTATGTGCACCACGCCGGTCACAGGTCACGCTCGCAGACCCGCCCCGCTGCGCCCCATTCGCACCGCAGGCCCGCACCTCTTGGGCCTCTCGTTGAGACTGGTGCTTCGAGCTCTGAAGCTGTCCTTCTCAGGGGTGTCATCGAAGGGCAGGAGGACGTTGGAACGCAGGCCCTGGCGGAGTGGAGCAGACCTGAGCCATCGGCAGGGGGACTGACCCCCCTGGTTCTTCCCTCCGTGAGCCTGCCTGCAGTGCGCCGCGTCCCAGCAGGCCACGCTCGGCAAGCGCGGCACCTAACGACGCCCACTTCTGGCTCCCGACATCTCCATGCCCCAGCCACAGACAGCCAACGGCAAAGCGGGTCCCACCCTAACTATGGGTTTGGCCTCCGCTGGCCTACCTTAGTGATAAAGGGAACAAAATCCTTCCGGAAGGGCAGGCGGCATCTAATGAACCACATGGCTATAACGTGATGGGCCAGGCACACGATGTACTGATTAAACCTGCAAGAAGAAAGGGAAGTGAGGCGGCTCTGATGGGGCCCCGAGGCCGAGCATAGAAGAGAGGCCCCAAGGCCACAGGCCCATCGGAGGTCAAGGACCAGCATGGCTCTCGGCTGCAAGAGGCCTCAGGCTGGCCCAGGCCGTGGGCGGGAGGGACGGGCCAGCACTCACTTGGAGGGATTGGTGTAAGGCAGGGAAATGGCAAAGACGCTCGCGTACTGCTCAGCTGCGAAGTTCCGGTAGAGGTGGGGCAGCCGGGCCAGAGCTGCAACAGCAGGGCACAAGGGTGAGGGGGCGCGGGCGGGCCGGGCAGACGCAGGCCCACGCCTGCCGTCGCCAGGGGCCTGTGCTACTCCTGAAAGCCAGCGCGGCCACCCTGACCTAAGAGGGCTGCAAAGGACTGAAGGTTGCAGCCCCCTTGAACATGACCTTCCCTTGACCCTTGGCTCTCTATTCCAAGGGCTAGTAAACTATGGTCCCCAAGGCCAAATCCAGCCAACGGCCAGCACTCGTGTGACCCATGAGCTAAAGATGGTTTTTACATCTTTAAAAGGCTATAAACAAAAAGAATGTGCAGCAGAGGTCCTACGTGTCTCTTTGCAGAAGCGCTGGTGGCCCGGCTCTGCTCCTGTCACCGCCCTGCTGAGGGCCAGATGCGCACTAGGGTACTGGGAACGAGGGGGTGAGTGGGGCAGGTGAGCAGGGCACCCTGAGCTCCTGGAAGCCCCTCCCTGCTGTGGTGTGTGTCCTGAGGGGAAGTGAGAGGAGGCTGTGAGAGCCCAAGTGCAGGGACCCGCGTCCAGCAACAGAGAGGCTTCTGGGCCGTTTAAACCGACACTGAGTATAAGAATGGAACCGGCCACTGGAAAGCCAGAAAGGAAAGCATTCAAGGCTCAGGGGCAGGAAGTGCAAAGGCCCCGAGGCAACAGAGGATGGCACACCCCAGGTGCTCCGTGGAGTTGTATCCCAAGAGAGGCGGCAAGATGAGGTCAGCAAAGCCAGCACGAGTGACAGCCCCAACCCCGAGGGTCCGCCCCACACTCACATGTGCGCTTGCTCGCACACAGAGACGGGAGGGGAGCCAGACGCTTACTTGACAGGAACTCGAGGAGTGGAATGGCCATGCTGGCCGTGGCTGAGATGTGCGTGAGCTTCACGACCAGGACGGGAAGCGCCTTGATGATGATGTCGGGCATCTCCACGCTGCAGATGGCCAGCGCCACGACGCACTGGCTAGCACAGCGGTAGATCAGGCCTTGCTCCAGGCAGTACACCATCTCCCGCTGTGGGGCAGCATGGGTGCCTCAGACCCAGCCCGCCACGCCCCCGCCCCTGCCCACAGACAGGTCTCCCCTCACCCACTCCGGAATGTTCTACAGAAAACAAGATCAAGGCTTAGCAGGGTTAGCTGCCTCATCCCAGGTCCCTGAGCCCCTAACCAGCACAGCACCAGGAGCTGAGCCCTCTTGAGGTGACCGGACAGTGGGGCAGCTGTGGTCAGGCACTCCCTGATGCTTCCTGCCCACCAACAGTGGCCGGCCGCCCCGGCGCCTCAGCCCATCCTGGAGCCAGAACGCGCTGGGCCCATTACCTCTTTAGTTATGGGCCCCATCCCCCCACTGGTTGGCCTTATGACAGGGGAGGTTCTGCCTGACACAGCAAGGCCACCAGGCCCACTCAACTCCAGGCGGCCTCCCACGTGAAGACGCCATGCCGTGCCCAGCAGGAGACAAGTGCAGCTCGGGCCATAGGCTCTGGGCAAACCCTGTAGCTCAAGGCCCCACGGACCACTAAGTTTCCCATAGCCAGCCCCATCCCTCAGACACACTCCAGGCTCCGGGGGTCCTAGGGACACCTTCAGCCCAGGCGGCCAGCTGCCCAACAGGGCGCGGCCAGGAAGAACCAGGCCAAGCGGCACAGGAGCGCCCGGAGGCGGGGCAGCGGACGGGCGCGGGGCATCAGCTCCAGACATCGCTGCCGTTGGCTCCGAGCAGCCCAAGTCTAGCGCAGGCCCCTCTCCCTGCTGGCTGGGACCCCGAGGGCACTAGCCGACCTCTCCAAGACTTCTGTTCTCTCACCAAAGACGGCCGGCTGACCAAGAAGCATTGGGACTCTAATGGACACGGTGGATGTGCCCAGCAGCGCGTTATCAGGGAGCTGCTGTGTGCCTGCTGACGGCAGAGGCGCAGGCAGATGGAAGTCAGGCGCCCTGGGCCCCGCTGCCAGCCTCTCAACACAGGCCCAGCGCTCGTCCCGAAGCCAGGCAACGCTCCATAGAAAGAAAAGATGCCGCCACGTGTGGGAGGGCAGCAGAGGGCCCAGGCCCCCCGGGTGATGCGGAAAACGTCCGGCCGGGCTGGCTGACGCAAACATCCTGCGGAGCAGGCTCGCCTATCCCTCTCCCACCGGGTACCTGTCTGGTTTTGTCCAAGTAATTATGGTAAGAGATCAGCGCCGTCAGCACGGGAACCACAGCCAGATGCAGGTCGGTTCTGGAGAACCCTTCTGGGGTGCCTCGAAGCCGCTCCAGGGTTCTGGGACCTGAAAGCTGAAGACCAGGGCTCAGGTGGCAGCACGCCCGGCAGTGAGGAGAGGGCGAGTGCTAGGTGGCCGAGAGCCCGGGTGGGGGGCCTTCCTACATCCTTCTCTGGCCAAGGGTCTGCCTTTTCAGACATGGGAGCATGCCCACACCCAGTGGCCAGGGACAGACAAGAAATGGGGCACACGTGTCCCAGAAACCCCGGTGAGGAAGAGAGGGGAAAGGAGTCAAGACAGCACACTCAGATGGTGAGTTCAAGCCCTTCACGGAGATCTCCGATTTCCTGCCCCCTGAGCAAGGAAGGGAGGACGGGGCCTCAAGGGCAGGATCTGCACTGCAGATAGGGATCTGTGTCTGAACGGGACTGCCCTCTCATGCGTCCACACGTGACCTCCCAGGACCTCACGGGCGGGGCAGGAAGGCACTAGAGGTAGCCCCACCGCGAGGGGCGGCATTACCACGGAGCAGAGGGCGGAAGACAGCTGGTCGACGCTGCACGGAGACGTGAAGATGAGCACCTTGTAGCGCAGGGACTCGGGCAGCTTGCTGAGCACGAGCTTCAGCACCTTCCAGTCCGCCTCCTGCAGGAAGAGCGGCCGCTCAGGGGGCGGTCGCGCCCTACAGGGGAAGACGCGCTCTCAGAGCCTCAAGCTGTGTGCAGCCAGGCAGCTGCAAGGCCTCTGGACCCCCTCTGTCCCCACAGGAGCACGTGTTCCTCTGAGAAAGTTCCCTGCTGTACATCAGCTGCACCCTCCAGATGCCAGGCTGAGCGGGAGGCCCAGGCACAGCCAGTAGCGCCTCTCTGCCCTGAGCTGGCCCTGAACTTCCCACACCTGCCCCACCCTCCCCACGTGCCCGCCAGTGACCCACAGGCTGCCTGCCCAGGACACTGATGCCCATCCAGGGCACCATGAATGCATAGCAAGAGAAAAGCCCGTATCCTAACTCCAAGGGAAAAGCAGCATGTGTTCCTGAATAAGCACAAGCCCAAGAACCCGCTCCAGGACCAAAATCCACTGAGGGCCACCGCAATGAGGAGGACGTGGTTGTGGCTCCCACTAGAACTTGCCTGGTGAGTCCTCCCCACCTCATCGGGGGAGACCACAGTCCATAAGTGACACCAATGGTCGTGAGTCCTGAAAGCCTTTCCCCAGATTGAGCCTGGGACTCAGAGGCCTTGAAACTCTCACACGAAGTGCCTGACAGCCCCCTTCGGTGCCAACGCCTGGTGCCCCCGGCGAGGAGAAGCCGCTTCCCTGCATGTGGCCCTCCAGGGCTGACCTAGGCCAGCACAGGCTGCCCAGCCCCGTGGCGGCACACCACTGACCACGTGGCCTCTCTCGCCGGCCCGTGCGGAAACAGGCCTCCACCCTGCCCCTCCGCGGTGCGGCCCCAGCTACGTCTCTGCCGGCACCTACCCTACCTCCAGGCTCTGCTTGTCCTGCCCCGGAACCTCTCCTGCCTTTCAGGGCCTCACTCGGCCCTCCAGGTGCCCCCAACCAGAGGTGACTGCACCCCCCTGATTGCACACAGCCCATCTCTGCCTCCACCTGATGCACGTCATCCAATGACTCGTTATCCCTCTACACACCTTCATCTTACACCAAAGCCACCTCCCAGAGGTGGGAACACGTCCTCAGCTCCATGCCCAGCTCCACATGACGGGCCGCACACGGCTACAAATGGTTACAGAACCCGCCATAGGCATGGGGCGGCAGCGCGCACGCCAACAGCGGACCCCCGACGTGGCTGACACAAGGACCGGAGCTGTGCCCGGCGCGGCGGAGGGACCGGCCGGCTCACCTGCTTCAAGCACTGCAGGAGGACGCGGAAGAGCAGGGAGTAGGGCAGAGAGCCGAGCCGCACCGCGGGGCCTGCAGGCGCGGGGCCAGGCGGCCCGGTGGGAGGCGACAGGGGGCCGCTGGCCTTCTTCTCCGGGCCCCTCTCCGGCTCCCTGTGGAAGCAGGCGGGATAAGCACTGAGGCCGCAGGTAGGAACCAGCATGGGCGCCCCGGCTGCCCCACACTGCCATCGGTCGGCTGCGGGACGTCCCTCAGACCCATGGGCACCCCCGGGGCAGGGAAGGACTAGCTCCCCGGCCTGGAGCTGGGGGCACGGCTGACACGCACATGGCGTCGCAGACACAGTAAGGGCTGAACCTCACGGCCCCATCCTTGCTGGGCAGGCCGAGGCGGTGCAGCGAGTCGGCCCTCAGCAACAGCAGGAAGTCGAAGGCCTGTGGGGAGAAAGCGAGGTCCAGCGAAGCAGGGCCAACGCCGGGCCCGTCCACTCACACGCCAGCCTCTCTGGGAAAGGCCATGCCCGCTAACAGCACACACATCCCAACTGCTCCGCGTCCGCAGCAGCGCGGGTGCTACCACACGGCCGTTCCCGGCCTCCTCCCGCAGCGCCCAGGGCCTGCCCCCAGGACACAGGGGCAGCACGGCCCGCACCCTGACCGGGCAGCGCCCCGCACCCCCGAGTGCCGGAAAACACAACTGTGCTCAGGCCACCGGCACATCCTCCAATGAACGACAGGTCACTTAACCACGCTGCACAAATGACGGACAGCTGCCCCACCGCGCAAAGGCTCTGGAAGGGACCAAGACTTCCGTCCCAGTGACCTCCGCTCAACCTGGTGCCAACATCTACAATGGTAGCCGCGAGCCGTGTGCTCTGCCCCGTGTGGCCTCGCCCCGCCACCGACAGACCGCGGCCCCAGGGCTGACAGGGCTGTGTCGCCTGAAAGCGATGGAATCCCATCTCCGCCCACGCCCGGGGCCACCGCCTGGCTCAGCCCAGCACGCAGAGGCCCGCGGACACAGACAAGGGGAAGGGCAGCAGGTCCTGGCAAGGCTGCAGCCACAGCCGGTGCAGAGGACGGAATAGTCTGCAGGAGACCCCTCCTGGGCCCCCTGCCACCTCCCCAGCCTGGGGTCCCTGCGGGCACTACCAGGCCCCCAGGAAGCTGGCCATGGCCAGCCGTGAGCGGCAGCGGGGGCGCCCAGAGCCGCGGACGGCCACCGGCCCCGTCATACCTGCAGCCGGATGCTGCTTGCGATGGGCAGGGCATAGTCGTGCCTGTAGTGCAGCTCCATGTGGCTGACGAGCGTCTCATACACACGCACCGCGTGGCTGGCAGGCAAGGCATACAGCTTGGTCTGCAGAGAGAGCGTGCCGGTCACTTTGAGGGCAGGAGGCTGAAAGACAGCCAGGGAGCCAGCGCCCCGGTGCCCAGGAGAAGAGGAACAGGACGAGCTCTCCGGAGTGACCGGACAACACACAAAGCCTTCAGGCTGCTAACTCCGCTCCCGGGACTTTATCCCGTGGACGCTCCCACACGTGCACACTGTTATGGCAAAAAATCAAAAACAACATGTTCGTGTCAGTAGCAGGGAACCCACTAATAAATCTCTGCGACATGTGCAACGGGGACCCGTGAGCCGAAAGCACATTCTCCTGCCACCTGCAGAGCAGGACAGACCAGGGGTGAGCGAGGCCCCACGGGCTCCAGGGCGTGATCCAGGCCTGTCATCCCCACAGCGAGCCCCCTCCCTGACAGGTGAGCCCAGGAGAGGCCAGGTAAGACCTTGGCGTGGGGGGCGCCGCGAGGTGGCATGGGCTGGCCAGGAGCTGGGGGTCCAGCCGCAGCCAGAGCGACCCCTCCATGGCTTGTGGTACTCTTGAGGAGAGCAGCGGGGCCTTAAAACATAGATCATTGGTGTTCTTGTTCAAGAAAAATTAACAAAAAAAAGAGAGGGGGTGGTGGGAGTTGGACACAATGCTCAGGCCTATTCAGAAAGCACCGCAGGGACAGCTACAGCCGGGCTTGCCTGTTCTGGCAGGAAAGACAAATGCAGTCTAAGTCGTCGCTATGTTCACCCTACTTGTGTGTTTCACGCGGATGCAGATTACTTTTTAAACAAGAACCGCCTGACCCAGGACTTCGCCTCAGCTAGCCAACAGCGTGGTACTGTGGCCCCCGGTCTGCAGGGCTGGAGTTCCAAGTGAGGGCAACGGACCACCTTCCCAGCTTCTCAGAGGCAGGAGTCTGGGCTCGCTCAGGCCAGCGCACTCCCTCACCCACCAGAGGTCTAAAGGGGGCCGGGTTCCCGTGACAGGAGGCCACGGAGGTGACGGAAGGCCACGGAGGTGCCAGCCAGCTTTCTGCAAACACTTCAAACTTCTGCACCAGGAAATAACCATCCCGTGTAAGTGTTAGGAGACACTGTGTGAACAAGCAGCATTTGAGGCCAGTGGTTCAAATACTACATTTTATGTAATACTGATGCTGGCCTGTGAGCTTGAGTGACGCTGTGACGCGGAGAGTCAGTGACAGGCCTGGCGGCCAGCAGCAGAGCCCAGGCAGGGGCCGGCCGGGGGCATGAAGGGGCCCAGGCGGGCCTGGGAGCACGGGAGGCCGGCCGTGGTGCAGGGAGGCAAGCGCCAAGCCCTGACAACAAACTCATCCACGACACACAAAGTCCTCTCACAACTCAGTAAAAAGACAAATGATCCCGTTAAAAAACGAGAAGATCCGAACAGACGTTTCCCCAAAGAAGACATACAAATGGCCAACAGGCACCGGAGGAGGTGCTCATCCTCCTCACGAGGGGCATGCGGACCAGACCACAGGGAGCAGCACTTTACGCACAGCGGCCTGGCTACGCTCCAGAGAAGCACAAGATCCGCGTGCTGGGGAGGACGTGGGGAAGGGCAGCCTTGCGCACTGCTCCCGGAGATGGAGCGGCCCCTGTGGAAGACAGTCTGGCCGCTCCTCGAATGATTACGCCCAGGGTCGCCATCCGAGCCGGCAAGTCCACTCGCAGGCGTGCACCCAAGAGAAGTGAAAACCCATGTCCACACACTGGCGCACGGACGTTCACCGTGGTGGGATTCACAGTGGCCCAAAGGTGGAGCCACCCAGTGTCCGTCAGCACAGGAACCGATAAGCAAAGACGGCAAATCCACACGAGGGACGACGAGCCATCCGAGCGAAGCACTGAGCCCTGCTACCAGCCAGGTGAGCCTTGAGACACTCAGAGTGCACACTGCACAAGTCCATCATTATGAAACGTCTGGAGCAGGAAGATCCACAGGACACACAGTGGACTGGTGGTTGCCAGGGGCCAGGGTGCCGAGGGGGAATGGGGAGGGACTGCTAATGGGTGTGGAGTCCCTTCTGGGGAATGAAGACGTTCTAAAGTTGCAGTGATGCAGCGATGGCCACACAAGTCTGTGGAGATACTGGAAAATCCACTGGATTACACGCTTGAAGTGCATCAATTCTCTGGTACGTGAACTGTATCTCTCAACAAAGCTACTAAAATCATCCCGCAACCACAGGGCCAAAACGGACAGCAGGCCTCCCCACCTCGGCAGCGGTGGTGAGAGCTGGCAGTGGGGGAGGGAGCAGCCCTAGCTTGGGGGCATCTCTGCAAAGACTGGCCCTGCAGCCCTCACGAGCCCCCATGCTGGGACAAGGAGTCCGGGTCACACCGGGCTGCCATCTGCGACCCCCAGGGACTGCCCTGGTCTCCCAGAGACGTGTCCCTGCAGAGCAGCATTCCAAGGGGCGCCTGGTTGGTGCGCCCTCCCAGAAGAGCAGAGGCCCACCTGAAGGATGACCAGGAGCCCCAAGACGGCGGTCTTCACATCCTCTAAGGAGGCTGAGTACGCCGCCACATCTCTCTCCTCCAGCTCAGGGGGTGGAGAAAGGGAGCGGGCAATCACCTTTAGAGAGAAAATGTGGATTCAGCTCCCTGGCTTGGGGCTCCCTCCAGCGGCACTGGTCAGACCCAATACTTTCTCCTTTACTTCTCAAAAGCTGCATTTTACACACCTGAGGGACCGTTCAGAAAGCGTGTATTTCACAGTTAAGAGAAAAACACGCTAGTTATGCAGAAGGACAATGCGCCCAAGCCCCAGTGCCCAGCCCAGCTCCCGTGGGGCACGGCCACAGGTGTCTCCCAGGACCCGCCCCAGTGCCAGCCCGGCCACATCCCTGCTGGGAGGGGAGCCCTGCCTGGGACACAGCCCATCGCTCTGCGGAGAATGGGGACAGGAGGTCCAGGGGCCAGTGCTGTGGTGGGGCTTGGCCATAAACTGGGGCCCCTCTGGCAGCCCAGGTACCCAGAGCCCCGGGCTCGAGCGGCCCTCACCTTTTCCACAATGTCCAGCAGGCTGTTGAAGTGGTGGGTATGACAGCCTTCGGCCAGGTCCACCAGCAACTGGGTGGCCAGTTTCCGGACTTGGGGGTCTTTGTCCTCGGGGACGTGGGAGAGCTGGGAGATGACCACTGAGCTGATCAGCTCCTCCTGTGGCAGCACAAGCCGGGGGGGCGGGGTGAGTCACGTGGGGCAGGGATGTGGCAGCACCTGAGGGGCGCTCTGCACAGCCCCTCAGGGGCCCGGGCCCACAGGCCCGATGCACCAACGAGTGTCCTGGCTAGCTGCTGCCCATTCGATGTCACAGCGGTGGGCCCCCATGTGCGTGCGCCTGGGGTAGGAAGACTCTGTCCCTGACATCACGGGGTCCGCTGTGATGGGCAGTGTGATGACAGCTTTCAGAGGCAGGTACAAAGCACCACAGCAGCAGAGAGCAGGACAAGACCGACCCTGACATGAGGAAGCTGAGAACCCAGAGGGGCTTCCTGGAAGAGGCAGCACTGAACTGGACTCCAAGGGACAGAGATACAGGAAAAAGGAAGGCTAAGAGGGAAGGAGTGGGCAGACCGGTGCTGGGAACACCAGAAATGCTGGTGAGGCTGCCCTGAAGCCACACAGAGCCTGAAGTGCAGCTCCTAGGGGAACGGGCATGCGAGCAAGGGGCATGCAAACGTGTCTGAAGGATGGACTCTAGCCACAGACCAAATAAATGACAGACTGGAGGAAAAGAACCAACAGTAGAGAGGAAGGCAAGACATGGAACCACAGTGGTTGGGCTGGGACTAGAGAGTGTGAGCACAAAAACGAAAAGAAAACTTCCCTACAGGAGACTCTGCTCAGAACTTTTGTTCTAGGTCCTGAGCAGGCCCACGATCCCTGAGGGCAGCCCCGCGACTCTAGGCCCAGCATAGGCCTGGCGGGAGGCAGGAATGAACATCCAAGTGCGCAAACAGGGCGTGAACCAAGCCTGTTAAGAGAGCCTGCCACAGAAAGGCACCTGTTGGACCCCAAGTCCAGGGCAGACCCAGGAGGCTTGCAGAGACCCCACCCCTTGAGCCCACTGACCCCAGGGCATCCCCCCCCACACCCCCCAGCAGAACTCGTACCTCATAGAACTGCCTGTTGATGAGCAGCACGAAGGACAGGACATCTAGCACCTTGATGCGAACGGCACTGCGGGATTCATTCCTGGGGGCAGGGCACACCTGCTGGGGCCGGGGTAGGGGGCACCAGGCCCCAGCTCACTCTGCACCCTGCGCCCCAGGCCCACACGCCTCTGTGGCAGGGGAGAGCCACTGCGGACTCCGCCCTCATGGGGCGTGGCTTGCCAACATCCAGACCAAACACAGGGCGACGGGGCAGAGCGCTCAGCCCCCAGAGCAGCATCTTTCTAGACGACCACTCCACAGGAGCAAGCACACTCAGGTGCCTCAGAGGACTCTGTCCTACTGGAAGACCAACCTGCTCCCACTCCTTCCAAGAACGAGAAAGGAAAACCCTGACCGAACCGAGCCTGGGCTCCAGGGGGCAGGCTGGCCCCCGAAGGCTCCCTACCTGAAGAATCTCTCCATCAGCAACTGCAGGTTGTGAATCCAGCCGTCCTTCGCCGGATGGATTGACTGCGCCCTGTAGGTTATTAAGTTTAAGAGAGAGGACTCCTGTGGAAGAAAAAGCCTGGCGTTAATGAGCTGCTCTGCCCCGAGGAGGTTTTCCTACACTCATG
>NW_025408901.1:0-27883 GCF_002201575.2 Neomonachus schauinslandi | reverse complement strand
AGCCGTGACGCCTGTGAGCGAGCGTGTGCCCCGCGTGCGGCCCCCCCCACGGCTTTGCGCTCTTCCTGGCAAAGGAGGAAGCCCGAAAGGTCAAGAAGCTGCACGGGATGCTGAGGGTGAGCTCAGGCACAGCTGACCAGCAGCTGTGCTCCTGTCCCCCGTCTGGGCCAGCGCAGTGTCTTCTGTAGGTTCTCCCTTTGTCGAAAACCTCACACCTGCCCTTGGCTCCCCACAGAAGCCCTTTGGCCCCACCCCGCCTTCCGTCACCCCCGATTCCTACCACCCCAATCCTTGCTCTGCCTCTTCTCATGCTCAGGTCAAATGCTTCCTACTGCCTGGCCTCTAGGGACCCTGGGGGTGGTCTCAGCCTTCGGCGGGACCGTGTCTGCCCCCCCACCCCTGGCGGGGCATCAGCAGGTGTCTGGGCTGCCTTCCTGGCACCAGGCACCCTGGCCGTGGGCAGTTTGCTGGCCAGCTCTGTTGCGGTGGGCCCGAGTGGGGTTGGCTGACCCCAGGGCTGTCCTCGCCCCCAGAGCCTCCTGGTGTATATGCTCTTCCTGCTGGTGACGCTGCTGGCCAATCACGGGGATGCCTCATGCCACAACCATGCCTACCGCTTGCAGAGTGCCATCAAACAGGAGCTGGGCAGCCAGGCCTTCCTGGCCATCACCCGGTACGGACACCCCCAAGTGCAGGGAGCTGCTGATGCCAACCAGGTCCCATCTTTCCTGGCCTTCATCCAACCCAGTCCCCGGGGGACGTGGGCAAGTGTCTTGGTACAGTTTTGGTTGTCAGGACTAGATATGGTGCCCAGGATAGCCCCCTCACACTTACCTGCCCCAAATACCACTAGGCTAAGATGAGGGAATGCGAGTCTTTCCCTTGTGCCACCGGGTGGCCCTGGCAGCCTGCTGTTGGCTGGGGCTGCAGGAGCGATGCTCTCTGGGGCTCTGACCTGCCTGCCCCATGGGGTGGAGCGTGTGACTGTGTCTGTGGGCAGGTCTGAGGAGTTCTGGCCGTGGATGTCGCACGTGCTGCTCCCCTACATCCACGGGAACCGGTCCAGCCCAGAGCTGGGGCCCCCACGACTGCGTCAGGTGCGGCTGCAAGAAGGTGAGCGGCTTCTGGTTGATTGCCATGTGCCCTTTACCTTCTTCTTGCTGTTTCTTTATCTGTGAAACCAGGACCTCCACCTTCTGGGCTCAGGGAGGGTTTGGGGCGATCATGTTGGGCCCAGCCCAGGCAGCTGGTCAACAGTAAGTGCTCCTGGTTTAGTCCTGCTCATCCCCTGCAGCTCTCTGCCCAGACCCTCCCGGCTCAGGGCTGCCCACGTGCTCTGCAGCCTCTGGCACCTTCAGCACCGGCGACTATGGCATTGGCTGGGGGAGTGCTGCCCACAATGGCTCGGAGACGTGGGCCTACTCTGCACCAGACCTGCTGGGGTGAGCATGGAGGGCGCGCCCGGGGTTCCTGCGGGGCCAGGGCCTGGCTCTAACACTGCCCCCTCGTCAGCAGTGTCTGGTCCTGGGGCTACTGCGCTGTGTACGACAGCGGGGGCTACGTGCAGGAGCTGGGGCTGAGCCTGGAAGAGAGCCGCGCGCAGCTGGGCTTCCTGCAGCTGCACAACTGGATCGACAACAGGTGCGGTCGTCTGAGCTCCCTGCCACCCCCCCCATCCGCCTGCAGGACCTCAGGCAGGCACACCGCCCTCACCGGCCCTTTGTGGCTCCCCATTCGTTCCTGACGAGCCTCACTGACCACTCGGCCTCCACCTCCTCCCGGGTCCATGCATCACCCGCCCCGAGAGCCCTTTCCTCCGGGAAGGCACGCAGGTCTTCTCACCCCACCCCCTTCTCGCCCCGTAGGAGCCGCGCCGTGTTTGTGGAGCTCACGCGCTACAGCCCGGCCGTGGGGCTTCACGCCGCCGTCACGCTGCGCCTCGAGTTCCCTGCAGCCGGGCACGCAGTGACCGCCCTCAGTGTGCGCCCCTTCCCGCTGCAGCGCCTGAGCGCCGGCCTCTCCCTGCCACTGCTCACCTCGGTGGGTGCCGGCCCCGCCCCCGCGGTCCTCCCAGCGCAGGCCCCGCCCACTGCTCGCCCCGCCCCATTCCCTCACCCCCTCCTCCCGGCGCCGGCCCCGCCCACCGCCCTCGCCCCGCCCCAGCCAGTCTTGGCCCCGCCCCCGCAGGTGAGCCTGCTGCTGTTCGCGCTGTACTTCTCGGTGGCCGAGGTGCGCGTGTGGCACAGGGAAGGGCGTACACGCGCGGTGCAGCCTGGGGCCTGGGCACGGTGGCTGCTGGTGGCACTGACCGCGGCCGCGGCGCTCGTGCGCCTGGCCCAGCTGGTTGCCGCCGACCGCCAGTGGACCCGCTTCGTGCGCCGCCGCCCACGCCGCTTCACCAGCTTCGAGCAGGTGGCGCAGCTGAGCGCCGCAGCTCGCGGCCTGGCCGCCTCGCTGCTCTTCCTGCTTCTGGTCAAGGTGAGGGCTGGGCCGGCGGGGGCTGGCTGGGCCTGGGCCGGGCTGGCGGGGTTCGGTCAGCTGACCCCACTTGCCCGCAGGCCGCACAGCAGCTGCGCTTCGTGCGCCAGTGGTCGGTTTTCGGCAAGACGCTATGCCGGGCCCTGCCGGAGCTGGTGGGGGCCACCGTGGGCCTGGTGGCGCTCGCCGTGGCCTACACCCAGCTGGCCGTTCTGGTAGGTGACGGTGAGGCCGGCGGGGGAGGGTGGTGTAGCCCGGGAGGCGCCCCTCACCCGCGCCCCCTTCCCGTGCAGCTGGTGTCGTCCTGCGTGAATTCGTTTCGGAGTGCGGCCCAGGCCCTCTTGGTGCTGTGCCCTGGGTCCGGGGCTCCTGCCCTGTGCCCTACTGAATCCTGGCGCCTGTCCCCGCTGCTGTGCACGGGGCTCTGGGCCCTGCGGCTGTGGGGGGCCCTGAGGCTGGGAGCAGTCCTTCTGCGGTGGCGGTACCATGCTCTGCGTGGGGAGCTCTACCGACCAGCCTGGGAGCCACAGGACTATGAGATGGTCGAGCTCTTCTTACGCAGGCTGCGCCTCTGGATGGGCTTCAGCAAGGTTAAGGAGGTGGGTACGGCCCAGTGGGGGGGAGAGGGACGCACCCTGGGCCCAGGTGAGCCCAGGGTGCAGCCGGACTGACCGAGCCCCTGTGCCGCCCCCAGTTCCGCCACAAAGTCCGCTTCGAAGGGATGGAGCCGCTGCCTTCCCGCTCCTCCAGGGGCTCCAAGTCTTCCCCAGATGCACCGCCCCCCAGCGGGGGCTCTGACACCTCACGGCCCTCCACCTCCTCCAGCCAGCTGGACACGCTGAGTGGGGGCCTGGGCCGGCTGGGCCCACGGGGGGAGCCCGAGCCCTCGCGGCTCCAAGCTGTGTTCGAGGCCCTCCTTACCCAGTTCGACCGACTGAACCAGGCCACAGAGGACGTCTACCAGCTGGAGCAAAGGCTGCAGAGCCTGCAGGGCCACAGGAGCACTGGTCCCCCAGCCTCCCCTCCCCGCAGCCCCTCCTCAGACCTGCGGCCAGCCCTGCCCAGCCGTCTTGCCCGGGCCAGCCGAGGCATGGGCCTGGCTACTGGCCCCAGCAGGGCTTCCCTGCGGGCTAAGAACAAGGTCCACCCCAGCAGCACTTAACCCCTGGGCCCTGGGTTCATAGCCCTTCCCTGGGGTGGGTCTGTGGCTTCACTCCGGCTTCTTGAAGGAGCCGGAGCAGACACCACCGCTCAGTATTAACTTCTGCCGCCCTCAAGGTCTCGGGCCAGGCAGGAGAGCTGCACGAAGGTCCCCCTGGGAGGAGGCAGCCGCTCTCTCTGGGGGGGCTCTCAGCACTTTAAAGAGGCCATGTGGGCAGCCAGGACCCAGGGTCCCCTCCCCAGCTCCCCATGGGAGGACACAGCAGTATTGGGCCAAGTGCCCAGCCTCTGAGATGCTAATTTATTACCGGAGTCCTCAGGTACAGCGGGCTGTGCCCGGCCCCACCTCCTGGGCAGACATCTCCCCTTTGCTAAGGATCCAGGCTTCGGGGAGGGAACCTGCCCCTCCCGTGGTCTTCCCCACTAAGTTATTACCTCTCCTATGCCCCTGCTGAGTGCACTCCCCTTCCGCTGCCATATGTGTGTCTATCGTCAGTAATTTATATGGGGTTAAAATGTATATATTTTTGTACGTCGCTCTATTTTTCATTAGGGCCAAGGGCCCCGCTAGCTGAAGCAGCCCAGTGCCCACGGTCACCCACGTTGAGGGGCAGCGGGGACGGCAGAGCAGGCCTCCCTCCCGCCTGACCGGAAGGCCAGGGCCGGCCTGGGACAGGTGCTGAGAGGGGAGGCTTGTTAGAAGGGCCCAGTCCCCTCCTAGGCAGTTCTGTTTCCCCCCCGCCCCAGGGGCCTTGTTCTGTGCCTGAAGCTGCGCAGCAAGAAGGCAGGGCCCAGACCTGCTGGTGCCAGGTCTGGGTGAGGAGCAGGACAAGGGCAAGAACAAGGTGGTCAGGTGGAAAGAGCCCTCCCCGGGGGCTGGCTCTTGGGGCTGGGGCAGGTGAACACAAGACCGTGTGTGATGGCGTGGGTGGCCCAGACAGGCCCCGTACCACGGCTGGGGGGGGGGGGGGCCCCCACGGGGACCTTGCCCAAGCTATAGCCTTGATTCCATCCCCACCGGACAAAGTCAAATAAACCAGCTGGCTGACTGCATCTGTGTGAGCCACGCGGGCCAGGAGGCACTGCGGCTTTATTTCATGCGCACACGTCCGCGAGGGGCAGCCTCACACGAACTCCGTGAAGTCATCCACCGAGGAGATGAGGCGCTTCCGCTGGCCCGTCTCATATGTGGGCATGGGCTCTGCCGGTGCCTGAGCAGGGGCTTTGGCGTGGCCCGGGGGGTGCATCTGCATCAGGGGCAGGCTGGGGTTGGAGTAGTGAGCTTCCTCCCGGATCTGCAGGAGACAGGAACTTCAGCAGCCAGCCCCAAGGTAGGGGGGCACCCACCCACCACAGGGGGTCTGGGTCCCCTCTTCCCTACCCGGTGGCGGAGCCGCTTGATGTGGCGGAGCCTGGCGATCCACTTGGAGGGGTAGATGTCGGTGGGGTTGGAGCGGCTGTGATGTACCTGTGAGGCCATCTGGGGGGGGTGGGCAGGGGGGGCAGAGGGGGGAGTGGTGAGCCCCCGTGGGGTCGCACCTGTGGGCCCTTCCTACCTGCCCCCTGGGCCATCCTCTCCACTCACGTTTGCGTGCAGAGCCATCTGACGGGCCACAAAAGGCAAGTTGCGGTCTGACACGATCTTGGCCACGCTGGTGTCCACGAGACCCTCCATGTCTGGGGAGAAACAGAGCTCACCCCAGGGCTCAGGGTCCCGAGTGCCTCCCCGCCCCCCCCACACCCCGCGGCTCACCTTTCCTGCACTGCAGGGTCACCAGGTTGCACTCGTAGTCCAGGGGGGTGATGATGACATGGACGAAGTTGAACTGGCCCTGCCCAGACGAGAGCAGAGGTCACCTGGCCCCGAGGACCGCTGTCCACCACTTCCTACCCCATTGGGGCGGGTGGCTTGCTACCTGAACAAGCCTGGGCTCTGCTCACACCCTCCTTCCCACCGGACCTAGGGGCATAGCTGCCTTCCCTCTCAAAACCCCACCTCCACATCTGGCTCCCAACCACTGAATCCACCCGAGTTCGGATTCAGTCTTGACTGCAGATAGGTCCGCAGCCCCTGTCCTCCCCTCCCTGTGGCTCCGGCTGCCACCTGCCTGTCACCCAAGAGCAGCACAAGGAGCTCGGCATGTGCCCAGCCCCCAGCTCTGCACCCCTGCCTGCTCCTGGCTTCTGTCCAGTGACCTTGCCCGAGGCTCCCCGCTGTGTTCAGAACACACCCACGAACTTCTGAGCACCGGCACCCTCGCCGCTGGGGCCGCCCCGGGCTCCCCACTCCCCGGTCTCACAGCTGTGTGGCATATCCCCCCCACACCCCGTGACAAGTCTCCCGGAGTCAGCCCGCCTCCCGCCCTAGCGGCGTCCTCTGAGAAAGATGGTGACACAGAGACTGACCCCAGCTGCCGTGGGTGCACAAAGGAGGTGCCGGGCAGACAGACTCGGAGCCCCTCCGGAGACACAGAGCACCTCCTGGGCACCCCACAGCCCGCTAAATACGCGTGCACAGCAGCTCTGCGACTCCCCACGACGCCACTGCTGGTGCCCCGGCTTCCGTGGGAAACCGATGGGGCCACTGTCCCCGTCCTTGTTCCTGAGAAGGATGCTGGATCCCAGGGGGGTCTGCACGGGAGGCCGGGGCCCCTGCTGCCAGGACGCTGACCCTGCCCGGGCCCGCCCCCAGCACCCCCACTCACTCTGATGGTACCCAGTTTAAAGTCCTCGCCAGAGTCGTTGTACACAATGGACACGAAGTCGTTGCCCAGATGACGCTTCTTGTCACAGCGGTGCTTGTCCACATCCTTGGTGGGCATCAGGGTGGCAATGTGGAAGACAGCTGCAAGGCGGACCCGGCCAAGCACTCACAAGGGCTGCTCGGGGCTCGTGTCGGTGGGGCTGGTGTCGGTGGGGCCGGGGAGGGGAGCGGGGTGGGGGGACACCTCTTGGCTTCCCCAGAGGCTCTCAGGGCCTGGCCGGCCGGCAGCACAACATCCCTCTCCCCGAGGGCAGAGCTTCTGGAAGTACAGCTTCCGGAAGCAGAGCCACCAGCCCCCTCGCTGCCTGCACGCCCAGACAGGTGAAGGCAGGCCCTCGGCCCCGCCCATGGCCTGACGGCAGACAGTGACAGCGGCGTGGCCGGGCGCGTACCTTGCATGATGTCGTCGTGCCAGCAGTAGGTGAACTGGCCGTCCTCCCCACACACATCCAGACCCCCCAGGTACACCTTGTCGGGCTGGCAGTCCTTCAGCTCGATGAGCTTGCCCAGGCCGGTCAGGAACTCCGTGTACCTGTACGAGCCGTGCTCGTTGGACAGGATGGCCAGCTCACTGTCGCTCTGTGGGCAGGGAGGAGCACGCTGGCAGCCGCCCCTCCCCCCACGGCTCCCGGGGGCCCCGAGTCTGTGCAAGGCCGTCCTGCACTCCCAGCCAATGTGCTCCACGGGACCTTCCCAACACATCCAGAAGCCCGGCAGTCCTCGGAATCCCAGCCCCAGGCCCCAGCCCTGCCCCTCACAGGGACCGTCAGCACCCGCCTTCCATCGGTTCTCACACACGGCAGCCAGAGGGATGCTCTGGACGCTTAGGCCGAGTCACCTCGAACCCTTTGCTCAGAACCATTCACGGCCCGCCCACCTCCCTGGGAATGGCCCACGAGGCTGTCCACGTCCGCTGTCCACATCCGCCCTCCCCTTTACTTCCCTGCCCCACCTCCCATCCCCCACGCGGTGGACAAGGCACCAGCCAGCCGCACCTGCCATTCCCGCACAGGACACTCCCGTCCCTCGCTTCCTCCACGCCTGGATCCCCAATGCGAGGATCAAACCTGCGGGATCCCAGCACCTGCCGCCACCTCCACAGTGCTTGGCACTCCCTTGGGCACCACGAGCTCAAACACTCACCTGTCATTCCTGTCGTGTCCCTGGCACCGGAATGGTACCTGGCATAGGGCTCCTTGAGCACCGGCCACGTGGCAGCTCATGCAGTGACTGAGCTCTGTGGCGGACCAGGGCGCAGACCCTGACCCCTACCCCAGGCAGGAAGGCCACACAACTCCACCCTCACACCCAGGAGCCTCACCTGGCCTTCTCCCACGTACAGGACGGCAATCTTGTGCGTGTCGTAGGATGGAATCTGGTCGAGAAGCTGCACTGACCGCTCGAAGGACTGTAGCCACAGAGCCCTGCCTGAGCTTGGGCGGAGGCCGTCCCCTGCCACCAGCCCTACCATCAGCCCCAGCCGGATGCCCTTCCAGGGAGGGCTCTCCTCACGCGGGTAGGTCACTGTAGGCTGCCCCAGGGAGCCAAGGCTGTACCTTCCGCAAGCCTAGGCTATGGCCACCACCGCTAAGAGTTAGGGCATCCCACGGCACCCCCCACCCAGGCTCCAGGGGGACCCGCAAGGGAGAGAAGGCACCCACCCACCTCATTGGGTAGAAGGATGGGCTTGTTGGACTCGTCACCAAAGAAAGGCGAATGGTAGAGCTGCAGGAATACAAAGCTGCAGGAGGAAAGACGGGGAGGGCTGGCCTGGGAGCTGCGGGCCAGGTCGGGGTCACGGCCAGTACCGTCTGCCCATGCACAGGGCAGCAGACCTGAGCCTCTCTTGTGGCTCCAACCAGCCACAGGGCCGAGGCCACGTGACCTGCAGCCCAGCCTGTGGCAGGGCCCCTCGGGCACCACGTCCCCATGGGGACCATCCAAAAGCTCTAGCAGCTCCAGCCCCAGAGGGCAAGGCTCACCTGGGATTGATGCCTGGCACCTTTTCAGTATTGGAGGCCCCAGCTCTGCTCTTGAAGGCGTCCCTCTCTACCCTCTTGCCTCTGCGTGATGGGGCCGAATCAGAGATGGTGTAGCCTCTGGGCCGCAGGCCACTGGGGGAGCGGGGGCAGCTGGAAGGCAAGGGACCCTCGGGCTGCGCGGGGCCCCGGCCCTGGCTCTCTTCGCCTGGGGCTGACCAGGAGGCACCTGCCCCGTCCAGGATCCCGGACTGGGACCGGGCCTTGGCCTCAGGGCTCAGCCGGCCAACATCAGTCTTGTCCCCAGGGTCCCCAAGTATGTCCTGCAGGGTCTGCAGCTCAGGCGAGGAGCTGGACTTGCTGAGGGGCTGGGAGGGCTGGAAGGAGAGCTCCACAGAAGGCCGGGCGCCCTCGGAAGAGACAGCCCGCTCGATGGGGATTCCTCGAGCCGCCAGCTCCTCTGCAGGGAACTTCTCCTCTTGGCTGGAGCTTGAAGATGACTGCCAAGAAGGAGTCCACGGGACCTCCGTCAGGAGATACCAGCGAGCACACCCAGGGGTTCACTTGGAGGCGATGAAGCCCCCCCACCCCCCTGGCAGGGCCACAGAGCCCCTCAGCAGCAAGCGGACGGCTGCATCCTCTCCCCCAGGATGGCACTTGCCGGTGCCCCACACCGAGCAGGGAACACCGACAACCAGCAGCTGTCAATCTGCAGGGCCCGCTGGGGAACCCCAGACTGTCCACGCAGCACTGACTAGGAAAGATAGCTAGCCTTTTTTTAAATGACAAGGGGAGCGGGGCAAAAAACTTGCCAAAGTTCTGAGCAAGTCCGTGCGCGCCGCGGAGCCTGGAGCGAGGCCCTGTCCCTCCTCCCACAGTACCCTCCTCCCGCTCCCAGGGGCGAGCACCCCCAGGGCACCTCGGGCAGCTCCGGCGCCCCAAGGCACTCACCCTGCTGTAAGCCTCAGCGCGGTCACTGCGCTGGTCTGTGCCTAGCGTCGCCTCAAAGTCCTCCAACTCCATGGGCTCCGCGGACAAATGAGTCTCGCTCGGGCTCCCCTCCTCCAGAACCACCGCCGAGTCTGGGAGGACACAGATGGGGCTCCTAGGTGCTGGCCCGGCCCCTGGGAGCTCACATGGCCTCAGAGGTACCAGCCTCTCCCCAGCAAGAGAGCGCAGTGGGCCCCGCCACAGCCTCACCCCAGGCCTTCCTTGCCTGTGTCTCTGAGCCGCCCACACCCCATCAAGTCAGCTGCAGGAGAGCACGGAGGGGCGCGGTGTGGCCCCCGTCACAGGGCGTCTCCACAGGCTCCCAGGGTGGGGATGAGGGGGGCATCTGGCCCCTGGGATCCGCATCCCAGGGTCCACAGAACCCGCCCCTGCTGCTCAGTGAGGTAGACGGGCAAGGGCAGCACAGACCCCCACCAGGGAAGAGCCCCCATCTAAGACGGGGCCTCAGCTCAGGAGGAGCGGTGGGCCCAGACCAGCTCCCAGGAACAGGCGGAGGCCGTAATCCCTCCTTGACTGGACCCGAGGAAAAGCCTGATGCGGGAGGAACCCCTGTGAGCACACACAGACGGGGAGCCCGTTCCGGAAAGCAGAGACGCGCCATCGGAGCCCAAGCGAAACCCGGAGCCAGGAGCGCCAAGGAAAGGCCACGACGCCCCAAAGCAGCATTTCCTGTGCCACTGTCAGGACGGGGGTGGGGGTGAGAAGCCACCGAGAGTTAGCACAGCCCACGGCCGCCCCGCATACAGCCCTTGCACACGCGCGGTCTGTTAGCCGCCTGCCAGAACCCGTCTGCTCGCTGCCCTTTCCGAATCAGCTCCTGCCCACACGTGGGGGCCCAGGTGGGCCAGAGGGCCGTGCGGGTCAACCCCCGCCATCGCCAGGGCCTGGAGGTAATGGGCCAGCCCATGATAAAAAGCAGACACAGCCCAATTTGTGAGTTCACCAAGCCAGTCAGACCACCAGAGGCCAGGGCAAGGTCAGTCCGGCTGAGCCGCAGGGCCAGGCTCGCCCCGAAGAGCATCTGTGGCTCAGCGGCCCGACGTCACCTCCCGAGGCCTGAAGAAGGGGCAGCGAGGGCCCATCTGGCGGGGCACAGAGCTCAGCCGGCAAGGGCACAAGGCAGAGGGGCCCACCGGCCAAGCGCAGGCACTCTGCACAGACGTCCTCATGCAAGTCGGGGCCCTGCATCTGGGGGGTGAGGAGCGGCACCGGCAGAGTCGAGGAGGGATGACCGCATGAGGGACGGCGGGAGCAGCAAGTACGAGGCAGAGCAAGGCTCTGCGGCAAACGGCGCCTTCCTTAAAGAGATATACGAATACCTGCCCAGGAAATGCTCCTGTGCAGCTTTGCTTGGCAACTGGACTGGTACAGGGAGGAGAAAGAGGCCACTGCAAGGAAGACCGCGCACGGCCGGTCAGCAGCAGCACAGACTGCGCACAGTCGAGCAGAGAGGAAAGGCAGCGCTAGTCCCGCACAGAGCCCGAGCCTGGAGGGAGAGAGCGGAGGGCCAGCGGCGGCCGGCCGGCAGCGGGCGGCTCCCGGCTCTCCGCGCTGCTGCAGGGGGGCGGCCCTCCTCCTCACCAGCAGAGGTCCTGGGCCTCGAAGCGCCATGTGGGGTCACAGGGAAGGCCGGAGGGTGGCCCGGAAGGAGCGCACCAGCCCCGCCAGGCAAGGGCACAAGAGCGCGCAGGCAGGCTTAGCTGTGCTCGGCGCATCCAAACCCAGACCCAAGCGCAAGTGCGGCTGCCCTCCTGGGGCCACGGGCACGCCGAGGACAGTGCAGGCCACAGGGCGTGCAGGGCTCTGAAGTGTCCACCCTGGAAGCACCTGCCTGCCCCTCTGCGAGCGGCACATCTCTAAAGAAGGGGGCCCTTCTGTAGGAGCCGGCCCCGCTCCCGAACGCCAGGCTGTGCCAGCGACAAGGAGAGCTCAGGGAGCTGGCTCCAGCGCGGCCCCACGGGGCGGGGGGCGCAAAGCTGCCTTCCCGCGGCACTCACCCGTGTTAGACCGCGGGGGCGGGGGGGGCTTGGCTGAGCCCGCCGCCGGCACCGACAGCGACTTGTACAGAGCTGTGTCGCGACGCTCCTTAAAGCGCTCGGCGGCCATGAGCGCGTTGGAGAGCTCCTGCAGGGGCATGTTGTTGATGTCCGAGGAGAAGGGGCTGAGTGGGTTCTCCAGGCTCATCAGCCAGCTGGTGTTCCCTGGGGAGGCGCACAGGCAGCACCCTTTAGGCATCCAACCACCCCATCCCCTCCCGGAGCTCCCGGGGCAGCCCATCCCCCCGCCCCCCGCCACTGTCCTTAAGGGCACGTGCCCGGGCTCAGCAGGGTTCCTGCGCTCAACCAGGGAGTGACGAGGAGGGGGACAGGCCCCAGGCAAAGGCATGCCCATGGCTTGCCCCAGACCCCCAGGTTAGGGCAGCCCCCGTGCAGCAGTCACCCGCCTCATGCATGAGGAGGGGTCTCAGCGCACACCACTCTCCACCCCAGGGCAGCTCCCAGGTCCTGGCCAGGCTTGGCGGAGGCATCTCAAAGCCCCAGGCCTCGCCATGGAGAAGCCTGAATGGGGGGCCTTCTGGGCTCTGTCCCTCTCCCCATAAGGCCCAGGAACCCACACTTTGAATCAACCTTCCACACTGAATGTCTTCCAATCCCGAGCATCTCACCCAACCCGACCCACCTCCTCTTGCCCTGCCTGGGCCTCCTCATCCAGTCTCCCACCTGCCCCCTGCCTGTTCCCCGCCCGGAGCCAGGACCCGCGGCCCTTCTGCCCGCACTCGAGGCTCCTCGGGGCCTCCTATCCAGCCCTCTTCTGTCACCGCTCACCACACTGTGCCCAAAGCAGGTCTCAGGTCCTAGGCCTTGGTTTAAGTTTTTGTAATACCCATTACAGGCAGGGTCGTGTCCAACAAAATCCATGTATCGGACTCCTGACCTCCAGCAGCTCAGAAAACAGCTCATTAGGGTAAAACAGGGCCACAGAGATGGCCCCTAATCCCCTGAGCCCTTCCAAGAAGAGACAGGACACAGACCCACAAGAGTGACCCAGGACTCCAGGCTCTGGGCGCACGAGAATACACGAATGTATCTGTGGCTGAAGGCCCCCAGGCCACAGTGCTCTGTGAGGGAGGCCCTCCCGCTTAGCCGCCCGGATTGCCCCTCGCCACTCCCCTTGGCACTCAGCTCAAGAAGTCACAGAGCAGAGACTCGCTCGGCCCTGTGTGCCTGCCACTCACTGCCGGGTAACTCAAGCCCTGGCAGAGGCCCCTGCATGCTGAGCGCAGGCCCCTCCGTACCTGTGGGCCTCCGGACCAGGATCTCTGCCCAGCCCTGAGTCAGCAGGGGGACGTAGGCTGCCAGGCTCGTCTTCTCCTGTACTGGGAACTGGGTACCAGCTGACGCCCTCTCAGACTTGCTGGCGAGTGCTGTCTGTGCACCCGGGGAGGTGGGGCCACCTGGGAAGTGGGAAGCTGGAGTGTCCAGGGCACCAACACGAAGGCCGTGGCCCCCTGAGGAAGAGAAGGGCAAGAGTGCCAGTGACCACCACCTGCCCAATGCAGAGCCACCAGCCCGAAACCGGCTGTTCCGCCCAGGGCCCGGCGACCGGAGGCAGCTCAGCTCTCCCTGGGTGCGGCCCTTGTACGGGGTCGGGCTCAGTGGACCCAGGGCAGTAGGAAGGGGCCATGGTCGGACCACATCTCATTCCAGCTGCAGCAAAGAGAAGCTCCAGGGGCAAGCTGGGCCGAGAACCAGGGCAGCCAACGGTTCCCAGGAAACACTGGCCACGAGGAATAGACCCACGGCCACGAGGGGGCCTCAGGCCAGCTGTAGAGAAGGCACGCCCCCCACTACACAGCCCCGTGGCCAGGGCTCACAGAGACAACACCCCAGTTGGTCAACCACCTTGTCCCCAGGCTCCGAGCAGTCCCTGCGAGCATGCGGACCCACAGGCACCTGTGAAGGAGGCAGGGTGGGGCCCAGGCTCACCGGACATGGAGCGGACCCGGTCCCGGGCCCTACGGCACACCTGCTGCCCAGCCTGGGACTCCAGCTTGGCAGGCGCCTCCTTGGTCTGTCTCACGTGCGTGCCAGGGTCCGAGCTGAGGGCAGAAGGGTCCGTGTGGAGCGTGACTGAGGTGCCTGGGCCCAGGACGGCCGCTGTCAAGGCCTGCCGGGCAGGGGGTGGAAGGCACAGTCACCTCGACTCGGGGCCACCCTGCAGCTCTCCTGAGTCCAAGCCCAGCAGCGACCGGGTCCCAGTCCCCACGCTTGTTGTCACGGTAACAAGCTTGTTCCCAACCAGCCAGGTTTTGGTCCTGCCGCCAGCCAAGAGGAACTCGCCCACAGGCGACCTGAGAAACAAGAGCGTCAGCCGACACCTCACCCACCGTGGGCTCTCTGAATGGGCATCTTGGTTTCTTTTTTTTTTTTAAAGATTTATTTATTTATTTGAGAGAGCGAGAATGAGAGAGTACATGAGAGGAGGGAGGGTCAGAGGGAGAAGCAGGCTCCTCGCTGAGCAGGGAGCCCGATGCGGGACTCGATCCCGGGACTCCAGGATCATGACCTGAGCCGAAGGCAGCTGCCCAACCAACTGAGCCACCCAGGCGCCCTGGGCATCTTGGTTTCAAAGGTATGCAGACTGAGGTGGGCCCTGGTCCCCAGAAGAGTGGGGCCCCACGATGTGCAGAGCAGCCTGGCCGGGGCCTCGCCTGCTGCCACCGCTGCCAAGTTCGGTGACAGAAGCCGAGCCAGGCGCTGGCCTCCCGCCCCGGGGCCCGGCCCGCACCTCTTGGGAACCGCTGTGAAGTTGGAGAACACGTATCTGGCCATCATGTCCAGACATGTTTCCGTGAGCTCCAGGTGGAGATTTTTCAAGTTGTCATCAGCCTGGGCCATCGAATTCTCGTCTGCAGACCCCAAGCTGGCGCTGGTGAGGGACGTCTGGATCCTGCTGGAGGGAGGGGCCCCCGCGAGGTCAGGGACCAGTCAGGGCGACTCATCTCCCACCAGGGGCCAAAGCTCGAGGCATGCAAGTGCTGGGAGGGCTGCGCCCACACACCCCCCACCAGGGCGCACGGCCAGTCGAGCCACAGTGTGGCAAACCGCGAGGACACATCGTCCCAGAAAGAGGAGGAGCAGGGCCTCACAGGAGAGACCCAGTCCCACTTGTCGGAGCAGAGGCTCAGGAGACAGGATAGAGACCGACGTCCCCTCACCGAAGCACAAGAGAGTTAGGGGATGGCTTGGTGGCAGAACAGTTTAGTCATGCAGAGACACAAAGATTGCATTCTGCCCACAGGGCCACCTCCCGATGACAGGGAGGGTCTGGGCTTTGTGTGCCGCTCTTCCCCCTCAACTCAGGCCCCCGGGGCCCCACAGGCACCCAGCGACCAGGAGAAGAGGCTCATGCAGGTTTAATTCTGATACGAAATTTCACCGACCCTTTGCCATGTTTGGCTTGTGTTAAAGAATTTGCTAGAAAAGAGCTGAAAGCTTCGCTGTCCCCATCCCCCCAGTCAAACCCCACTCGGCAGAGGCCAGCCTGAGGCTGGAGCCTAAGCCAGGCAGCGGTGAGGAGGTGGGTCTCCGAGCTTCGGACTCGGAGGCCTGAAGGGACTTCCTGGGGAGGACACAGCCCCCCACCCAGCTCAGTGCAGCCTAGCCTGGTCGGCGCAAAACAGTGACCCCCAGAGCCCACACCTGCGCTCAGACACGGCAGGGGGGAGTGACCGAGGCCGCGCCCCTCGACAGTTCAGGCCTCCCCAGCCCCCGCCTCCTCCCAGGCTGGCCCCCACCCCTGCTGCTCTGTACAGAGCCCCCCCCCCCCACCATTCCCTTTCAGCTACAACAGAAAGCAGCCCTCTACTAAAAGAAAGTTCAAGGTTAAAGTCCACTTAAGAGAATAGGAAAGCCAAACCCTAGAATGCGTTTCCTCCCCCAACCTGCGTGGGCGCCGCTTTAATATGCGAAGGCCCCTTACCTCCGGGGACAGGCCTGCGGGTAGCTGCCACCGGACACCTGGCTTTCTCAGAGCTACAGCCCTGCTCCAGGCTCCCAGGCCAGCCTCTGAGGAGGCCGTGCAGCCAGCCCGTGCTCGGACGAGGCTTGGGGACAGAATGCAACCTTTCCACCCCTCACCTCCAGGCTCCCCTGGACCAAGGGCTGCCCCTTGGGCTCTCCTCCAGCTCCGGCCAGGGAGGGCGTGGGCAGGCGACGAGCTCATGCAAGCAGCCCCATGCACCGCCCCCCCGGGCACTCCCGCCTGGCAGGGCCGCCTCGCGGGCCCTGCTCCAGGGCCTGAGCCCCCCGCCCGAAGGAGCCCACTACCTGCGGACCACATGTTCAGACACACTGATGCTGCGGCACCGGAAGGCCTCGGCTGCAGGGCTCTCCTTGAATTCTTTCACGGGTGGAGAGTTATTCAAGCCTTGTTTGGGGGGTCTGGCTATCCTCAAACTACCAGGTGAGGAAGGAAGGCCCAAGCCCCAGAGAGCCCAGCTCCCGGGAGGGGAGAACAAGCCATTGGAGGGAGAAGGAGGAAAGGTCACAGGCCACAGGGTCAGGATGGAGAGCCCGAGGGTGAGATGAACAAAAAACCATGCCAGAGGCCAGTTAGCAGGGGGAAGAAACAGAAAATAAAAATGCATGAAAATACATGTCATAAACGTGATTGACAAAAAGTCAAGTTTCACGCATGGAACCAAAACAAAGAACATTAGTGCAAATTAAACATGTATGGAGCACTATGCACGGCAGATTCCAGGCTGTGCTGACCAGGCGCCCCACCCACCCCGCTCAGGGGCCGGGACGCCCCAAGGCCCTGAAGGTCACCACTCAAAAGGCCGGTTCTTAGCTCAAGGCCCCTGGCACCCAGCTACTGGGAGCTTGAGAAGCCAGCTTTTGACTTTAGGTCACGCTGACCTGGTCATTCTGGAAAATGCCGTATCCCCACCAAGGGAGAACTGAAAAGCTTGGGCGGGAAGGCGGGGACAGAAAGAGGAGTCGCCGTTCGTAGGAGATGCAAACAAGACACGAGGCCTAGCACAGTTCTCTCAGATCTGGCAAAAGCGGCTGTGACGGGGTCCAGAGGAGCATGGCCCCTGCTCAGCAGGGGTGGAGAGCAAGCTCGGGAGGACGGGCAGCCCCGGCCCAAGACTGGGCTGACCATAGGGCCCCGGAGCTCCACCCCAGCCAGGCCAGGGATTCGGCCTCTCAAGAGCTACCACTGCCCTGACGCAACCCTCGGCCCATCCGGTGGAGCTGGGCCCAGGCACCCTACAGCTAGCATCCCGATTCCCAGCTCTGTGAGTCTGCACTCAGGGGCTCAGGCAGGCCTGGCCACAGTCCAGCACATGGGCTCCGCGACACCGCAGGCCACGGGGGCCAGCTGGGTGGGCAACAGCTTGCTCCTCCAGCTACATGAGGGCGCTAAGGGCCTCCACAGGCCCTGCCTCTACGCCAGGACCCCCTGGTGCCCAGCACAGTCTGAAAAGGGACATCCCCCAGCCACATCCCAGTGCCGCCGGCCGGCCTTGGGGCGGCAGGCCAGCCCAGACCCTATGTGCACCACGCCGGTCACAGGTCACGCTCGCAGACCCGCCCCGCTGCGCCCCATTCGCACCGCAGGCCCGCACCTCTTGGGCCTCTCGTTGAGACTGGTGCTTCGAGCTCTGAAGCTGTCCTTCTCAGGGGTGTCATCGAAGGGCAGGAGGACGTTGGAACGCAGGCCCTGGCGGAGTGGAGCAGACCTGAGCCATCGGCAGGGGGACTGACCCCCCTGGTTCTTCCCTCCGTGAGCCTGCCTGCAGTGCGCCGCGTCCCAGCAGGCCACGCTCGGCAAGCGCGGCACCTAACGACGCCCACTTCTGGCTCCCGACATCTCCATGCCCCAGCCACAGACAGCCAACGGCAAAGCGGGTCCCACCCTAACTATGGGTTTGGCCTCCGCTGGCCTACCTTAGTGATAAAGGGAACAAAATCCTTCCGGAAGGGCAGGCGGCATCTAATGAACCACATGGCTATAACGTGATGGGCCAGGCACACGATGTACTGATTAAACCTGCAAGAAGAAAGGGAAGTGAGGCGGCTCTGATGGGGCCCCGAGGCCGAGCATAGAAGAGAGGCCCCAAGGCCACAGGCCCATCGGAGGTCAAGGACCAGCATGGCTCTCGGCTGCAAGAGGCCTCAGGCTGGCCCAGGCCGTGGGCGGGAGGGACGGGCCAGCACTCACTTGGAGGGATTGGTGTAAGGCAGGGAAATGGCAAAGACGCTCGCGTACTGCTCAGCTGCGAAGTTCCGGTAGAGGTGGGGCAGCCGGGCCAGAGCTGCAACAGCAGGGCACAAGGGTGAGGGGGCGCGGGCGGGCCGGGCAGACGCAGGCCCACGCCTGCCGTCGCCAGGGGCCTGTGCTACTCCTGAAAGCCAGCGCGGCCACCCTGACCTAAGAGGGCTGCAAAGGACTGAAGGTTGCAGCCCCCTTGAACATGACCTTCCCTTGACCCTTGGCTCTCTATTCCAAGGGCTAGTAAACTATGGTCCCCAAGGCCAAATCCAGCCAACGGCCAGCACTCGTGTGACCCATGAGCTAAAGATGGTTTTTACATCTTTAAAAGGCTATAAACAAAAAGAATGTGCAGCAGAGGTCCTACGTGTCTCTTTGCAGAAGCGCTGGTGGCCCGGCTCTGCTCCTGTCACCGCCCTGCTGAGGGCCAGATGCGCACTAGGGTACTGGGAACGAGGGGGTGAGTGGGGCAGGTGAGCAGGGCACCCTGAGCTCCTGGAAGCCCCTCCCTGCTGTGGTGTGTGTCCTGAGGGGAAGTGAGAGGAGGCTGTGAGAGCCCAAGTGCAGGGACCCGCGTCCAGCAACAGAGAGGCTTCTGGGCCGTTTAAACCGACACTGAGTATAAGAATGGAACCGGCCACTGGAAAGCCAGAAAGGAAAGCATTCAAGGCTCAGGGGCAGGAAGTGCAAAGGCCCCGAGGCAACAGAGGATGGCACACCCCAGGTGCTCCGTGGAGTTGTATCCCAAGAGAGGCGGCAAGATGAGGTCAGCAAAGCCAGCACGAGTGACAGCCCCAACCCCGAGGGTCCGCCCCACACTCACATGTGCGCTTGCTCGCACACAGAGACGGGAGGGGAGCCAGACGCTTACTTGACAGGAACTCGAGGAGTGGAATGGCCATGCTGGCCGTGGCTGAGATGTGCGTGAGCTTCACGACCAGGACGGGAAGCGCCTTGATGATGATGTCGGGCATCTCCACGCTGCAGATGGCCAGCGCCACGACGCACTGGCTAGCACAGCGGTAGATCAGGCCTTGCTCCAGGCAGTACACCATCTCCCGCTGTGGGGCAGCATGGGTGCCTCAGACCCAGCCCGCCACGCCCCCGCCCCTGCCCACAGACAGGTCTCCCCTCACCCACTCCGGAATGTTCTACAGAAAACAAGATCAAGGCTTAGCAGGGTTAGCTGCCTCATCCCAGGTCCCTGAGCCCCTAACCAGCACAGCACCAGGAGCTGAGCCCTCTTGAGGTGACCGGACAGTGGGGCAGCTGTGGTCAGGCACTCCCTGATGCTTCCTGCCCACCAACAGTGGCCGGCCGCCCCGGCGCCTCAGCCCATCCTGGAGCCAGAACGCGCTGGGCCCATTACCTCTTTAGTTATGGGCCCCATCCCCCCACTGGTTGGCCTTATGACAGGGGAGGTTCTGCCTGACACAGCAAGGCCACCAGGCCCACTCAACTCCAGGCGGCCTCCCACGTGAAGACGCCATGCCGTGCCCAGCAGGAGACAAGTGCAGCTCGGGCCATAGGCTCTGGGCAAACCCTGTAGCTCAAGGCCCCACGGACCACTAAGTTTCCCATAGCCAGCCCCATCCCTCAGACACACTCCAGGCTCCGGGGGTCCTAGGGACACCTTCAGCCCAGGCGGCCAGCTGCCCAACAGGGCGCGGCCAGGAAGAACCAGGCCAAGCGGCACAGGAGCGCCCGGAGGCGGGGCAGCGGACGGGCGCGGGGCATCAGCTCCAGACATCGCTGCCGTTGGCTCCGAGCAGCCCAAGTCTAGCGCAGGCCCCTCTCCCTGCTGGCTGGGACCCCGAGGGCACTAGCCGACCTCTCCAAGACTTCTGTTCTCTCACCAAAGACGGCCGGCTGACCAAGAAGCATTGGGACTCTAATGGACACGGTGGATGTGCCCAGCAGCGCGTTATCAGGGAGCTGCTGTGTGCCTGCTGACGGCAGAGGCGCAGGCAGATGGAAGTCAGGCGCCCTGGGCCCCGCTGCCAGCCTCTCAACACAGGCCCAGCGCTCGTCCCGAAGCCAGGCAACGCTCCATAGAAAGAAAAGATGCCGCCACGTGTGGGAGGGCAGCAGAGGGCCCAGGCCCCCCGGGTGATGCGGAAAACGTCCGGCCGGGCTGGCTGACGCAAACATCCTGCGGAGCAGGCTCGCCTATCCCTCTCCCACCGGGTACCTGTCTGGTTTTGTCCAAGTAATTATGGTAAGAGATCAGCGCCGTCAGCACGGGAACCACAGCCAGATGCAGGTCGGTTCTGGAGAACCCTTCTGGGGTGCCTCGAAGCCGCTCCAGGGTTCTGGGACCTGAAAGCTGAAGACCAGGGCTCAGGTGGCAGCACGCCCGGCAGTGAGGAGAGGGCGAGTGCTAGGTGGCCGAGAGCCCGGGTGGGGGGCCTTCCTACATCCTTCTCTGGCCAAGGGTCTGCCTTTTCAGACATGGGAGCATGCCCACACCCAGTGGCCAGGGACAGACAAGAAATGGGGCACACGTGTCCCAGAAACCCCGGTGAGGAAGAGAGGGGAAAGGAGTCAAGACAGCACACTCAGATGGTGAGTTCAAGCCCTTCACGGAGATCTCCGATTTCCTGCCCCCTGAGCAAGGAAGGGAGGACGGGGCCTCAAGGGCAGGATCTGCACTGCAGATAGGGATCTGTGTCTGAACGGGACTGCCCTCTCATGCGTCCACACGTGACCTCCCAGGACCTCACGGGCGGGGCAGGAAGGCACTAGAGGTAGCCCCACCGCGAGGGGCGGCATTACCACGGAGCAGAGGGCGGAAGACAGCTGGTCGACGCTGCACGGAGACGTGAAGATGAGCACCTTGTAGCGCAGGGACTCGGGCAGCTTGCTGAGCACGAGCTTCAGCACCTTCCAGTCCGCCTCCTGCAGGAAGAGCGGCCGCTCAGGGGGCGGTCGCGCCCTACAGGGGAAGACGCGCTCTCAGAGCCTCAAGCTGTGTGCAGCCAGGCAGCTGCAAGGCCTCTGGACCCCCTCTGTCCCCACAGGAGCACGTGTTCCTCTGAGAAAGTTCCCTGCTGTACATCAGCTGCACCCTCCAGATGCCAGGCTGAGCGGGAGGCCCAGGCACAGCCAGTAGCGCCTCTCTGCCCTGAGCTGGCCCTGAACTTCCCACACCTGCCCCACCCTCCCCACGTGCCCGCCAGTGACCCACAGGCTGCCTGCCCAGGACACTGATGCCCATCCAGGGCACCATGAATGCATAGCAAGAGAAAAGCCCGTATCCTAACTCCAAGGGAAAAGCAGCATGTGTTCCTGAATAAGCACAAGCCCAAGAACCCGCTCCAGGACCAAAATCCACTGAGGGCCACCGCAATGAGGAGGACGTGGTTGTGGCTCCCACTAGAACTTGCCTGGTGAGTCCTCCCCACCTCATCGGGGGAGACCACAGTCCATAAGTGACACCAATGGTCGTGAGTCCTGAAAGCCTTTCCCCAGATTGAGCCTGGGACTCAGAGGCCTTGAAACTCTCACACGAAGTGCCTGACAGCCCCCTTCGGTGCCAACGCCTGGTGCCCCCGGCGAGGAGAAGCCGCTTCCCTGCATGTGGCCCTCCAGGGCTGACCTAGGCCAGCACAGGCTGCCCAGCCCCGTGGCGGCACACCACTGACCACGTGGCCTCTCTCGCCGGCCCGTGCGGAAACAGGCCTCCACCCTGCCCCTCCGCGGTGCGGCCCCAGCTACGTCTCTGCCGGCACCTACCCTACCTCCAGGCTCTGCTTGTCCTGCCCCGGAACCTCTCCTGCCTTTCAGGGCCTCACTCGGCCCTCCAGGTGCCCCCAACCAGAGGTGACTGCACCCCCCTGATTGCACACAGCCCATCTCTGCCTCCACCTGATGCACGTCATCCAATGACTCGTTATCCCTCTACACACCTTCATCTTACACCAAAGCCACCTCCCAGAGGTGGGAACACGTCCTCAGCTCCATGCCCAGCTCCACATGACGGGCCGCACACGGCTACAAATGGTTACAGAACCCGCCATAGGCATGGGGCGGCAGCGCGCACGCCAACAGCGGACCCCCGACGTGGCTGACACAAGGACCGGAGCTGTGCCCGGCGCGGCGGAGGGACCGGCCGGCTCACCTGCTTCAAGCACTGCAGGAGGACGCGGAAGAGCAGGGAGTAGGGCAGAGAGCCGAGCCGCACCGCGGGGCCTGCAGGCGCGGGGCCAGGCGGCCCGGTGGGAGGCGACAGGGGGCCGCTGGCCTTCTTCTCCGGGCCCCTCTCCGGCTCCCTGTGGAAGCAGGCGGGATAAGCACTGAGGCCGCAGGTAGGAACCAGCATGGGCGCCCCGGCTGCCCCACACTGCCATCGGTCGGCTGCGGGACGTCCCTCAGACCCATGGGCACCCCCGGGGCAGGGAAGGACTAGCTCCCCGGCCTGGAGCTGGGGGCACGGCTGACACGCACATGGCGTCGCAGACACAGTAAGGGCTGAACCTCACGGCCCCATCCTTGCTGGGCAGGCCGAGGCGGTGCAGCGAGTCGGCCCTCAGCAACAGCAGGAAGTCGAAGGCCTGTGGGGAGAAAGCGAGGTCCAGCGAAGCAGGGCCAACGCCGGGCCCGTCCACTCACACGCCAGCCTCTCTGGGAAAGGCCATGCCCGCTAACAGCACACACATCCCAACTGCTCCGCGTCCGCAGCAGCGCGGGTGCTACCACACGGCCGTTCCCGGCCTCCTCCCGCAGCGCCCAGGGCCTGCCCCCAGGACACAGGGGCAGCACGGCCCGCACCCTGACCGGGCAGCGCCCCGCACCCCCGAGTGCCGGAAAACACAACTGTGCTCAGGCCACCGGCACATCCTCCAATGAACGACAGGTCACTTAACCACGCTGCACAAATGACGGACAGCTGCCCCACCGCGCAAAGGCTCTGGAAGGGACCAAGACTTCCGTCCCAGTGACCTCCGCTCAACCTGGTGCCAACATCTACAATGGTAGCCGCGAGCCGTGTGCTCTGCCCCGTGTGGCCTCGCCCCGCCACCGACAGACCGCGGCCCCAGGGCTGACAGGGCTGTGTCGCCTGAAAGCGATGGAATCCCATCTCCGCCCACGCCCGGGGCCACCGCCTGGCTCAGCCCAGCACGCAGAGGCCCGCGGACACAGACAAGGGGAAGGGCAGCAGGTCCTGGCAAGGCTGCAGCCACAGCCGGTGCAGAGGACGGAATAGTCTGCAGGAGACCCCTCCTGGGCCCCCTGCCACCTCCCCAGCCTGGGGTCCCTGCGGGCACTACCAGGCCCCCAGGAAGCTGGCCATGGCCAGCCGTGAGCGGCAGCGGGGGCGCCCAGAGCCGCGGACGGCCACCGGCCCCGTCATACCTGCAGCCGGATGCTGCTTGCGATGGGCAGGGCATAGTCGTGCCTGTAGTGCAGCTCCATGTGGCTGACGAGCGTCTCATACACACGCACCGCGTGGCTGGCAGGCAAGGCATACAGCTTGGTCTGCAGAGAGAGCGTGCCGGTCACTTTGAGGGCAGGAGGCTGAAAGACAGCCAGGGAGCCAGCGCCCCGGTGCCCAGGAGAAGAGGAACAGGACGAGCTCTCCGGAGTGACCGGACAACACACAAAGCCTTCAGGCTGCTAACTCCGCTCCCGGGACTTTATCCCGTGGACGCTCCCACACGTGCACACTGTTATGGCAAAAAATCAAAAACAACATGTTCGTGTCAGTAGCAGGGAACCCACTAATAAATCTCTGCGACATGTGCAACGGGGACCCGTGAGCCGAAAGCACATTCTCCTGCCACCTGCAGAGCAGGACAGACCAGGGGTGAGCGAGGCCCCACGGGCTCCAGGGCATGATCCAGGCCTGTCATCCCCACAGCGAGCCCCCTCCCTGACAGGTGAGCCCAGGAGAGGCCAGGTAAGACCTTGGCGTGGGGGGCGCCGCGAGGTGGCATGGGCTGGCCAGGAGCTGGGGGTCCAGCCGCAGCCAGAGCGACCCCTCCATGGCTTGTGGTACTCTTGAGGAGAGCAGCGGGGCCTTAAAACATAGATCATTGGTGTTCTTGTTCAAGAAAAATTAACAAAAAAAAGAGAGGGGGTGGTGGGAGTTGGACACAATGCTCAGGCCTATTCAGAAAGCACCGCAGGGACAGCTACAGCCGGGCTTGCCTGTTCTGGCAGGAAAGACAAATGCAGTCTAAGTCGTCGCTATGTTCACCCTACTTGTGTGTTTCACGCGGATGCAGATTACTTTTTAAACAAGAACCGCCTGACCCAGGACTTCGCCTCAGCTAGCCAACAGCGTGGTACTGTGGCCCCCGGTCTGCAGGGCTGGAGTTCCAAGTGAGGGCAACGGACCACCTTCCCAGCTTCTCAGAGGCAGGAGTCTGGGCTCGCTCAGGCCAGCGCACTCCCTCACCCACCAGAGGTCTAAAGGGGGCCGGGTTCCCGTGACAGGAGGCCACGGAGGTGACGGAAGGCCACGGAGGTGCCAGCCAGCTTTCTGCAAACACTTCAAACTTCTGCACCAGGAAATAACCATCCCGTGTAAGTGTTAGGAGACACTGTGTGAACAAGCAGCATTTGAGGCCAGTGGTTCAAATACTACATTTTATGTAATACTGATGCTGGCCTGTGAGCTTGAGTGACGCTGTGACGCGGAGAGTCAGTGACAGGCCTGGCGGCCAGCAGCAGAGCCCAGGCAGGGGCCGGCCGGGGGCATGAAGGGGCCCAGGCGGGCCTGGGAGCACGGGAGGCCGGCCGTGGTGCAGGGAGGCAAGCGCCAAGCCCTGACAACAAACTCATCCACGACACACAAAGTCCTCTCACAACTCAGTAAAAAGACAAATGATCCCGTTAAAAAACGAGAAGATCCGAACAGACGTTTCCCCAAAGAAGACATACAAATGGCCAACAGGCACCGGAGGAGGTGCTCATCCTCCTCACGAGGGGCATGCGGACCAGACCACAGGGAGCAGCACTTTACGCACAGCGGCCTGGCTACGCTCCAGAGAAGCACAAGATCCGCGTGCTGGGGAGGACGTGGGGAAGGGCAGCCTTGCGCACTGCTCCCGGAGATGGAGCGGCCCCTGTGGAAGACAGTCTGGCCGCTCCTCGAATGATTACGCCCAGGGTCGCCATCCGAGCCGGCAAGTCCACTCGCAGGCGTGCACCCAAGAGAAGTGAAAACCCATGTCCACACACTGGCGCACGGACGTTCACCGTGGTGGGATTCACAGTGGCCCAAAGGTGGAGCCACCCAGTGTCCGTCAGCACAGGAACCGATAAGCAAAGACGGCAAATCCACACGAGGGACGACGAGCCATCCGAGCGAAGCACTGAGCCCTGCTACCAGCCAGGTGAGCCTTGAGACACTCAGAGTGCACACTGCACAAGTCCATCATTATGAAACGTCTGGAGCAGGAAGATCCACAGGACACACAGTGGACTGGTGGTTGCCAGGGGCCAGGGTGCCGAGGGGGAATGGGGAGGGACTGCTAATGGGTGTGGAGTCCCTTCTGGGGAATGAAGACGTTCTAAAGTTGCAGTGATGCAGCGATGGCCACACAAGTCTGTGGAGATACTGGAAAATCCACTGGATTACACGCTTGAAGTGCATCAATTCTCTGGTACGTGAACTGTATCTCTCAACAAAGCTACTAAAATCATCCCGCAACCACAGGGCCAAAACGGACAGCAGGCCTCCCCACCTCGGCAGCGGTGGTGAGAGCTGGCAGTGGGGGAGGGAGCAGCCCTAGCTTGGGGGCATCTCTGCAAAGACTGGCCCTGCAGCCCTCACGAGCCCCCATGCTGGGACAAGGAGTCCGGGTCACACCGGGCTGCCATCTGCGACCCCCAGGGACTGCCCTGGTCTCCCAGAGACGTGTCCCTGCAGAGCAGCATTCCAAGGGGCGCCTGGTTGGTGCGCCCTCCCAGAAGAGCAGAGGCCCACCTGAAGGATGACCAGGAGCCCCAAGACGGCGGTCTTCACATCCTCTAAGGAGGCTGAGTACGCCGCCACATCTCTCTCCTCCAGCTCAGGGGGTGGAGAAAGGGAGCGGGCAATCACCTTTAGAGAGAAAATGTGGATTCAGCTCCCTGGCTTGGGGCTCCCTCCAGCGGCACTGGTCAGACCCAATACTTTCTCCTTTACTTCTCAAAAGCTGCATTTTACACACCTGAGGGACCGTTCAGAAAGCGTGTATTTCACAGTTAAGAGAAAAACACGCTAGTTATGCAGAAGGACAATGCGCCCAAGCCCCAGTGCCCAGCCCAGCTCCCGTGGGGCACGGCCACAGGTGTCTCCCAGGACCCGCCCCAGTGCCAGCCCGGCCACATCCCTGCTGGGAGGGGAGCCCTGCCTGGGACACAGCCCATCGCTCTGCGGAGAATGGGGACAGGAGGTCCAGGGGCCAGTGCTGTGGTGGGGCTTGGCCATAAACTGGGGCCCCTCTGGCAGCCCAGGTACCCAGAGCCCCGGGCTCGAGCGGCCCTCACCTTTTCCACAATGTCCAGCAGGCTGTTGAAGTGGTGGGTATGACAGCCTTCGGCCAGGTCCACCAGCAACTGGGTGGCCAGTTTCCGGACTTGGGGGTCTTTGTCCTCGGGGACGTGGGAGAGCTGGGAGATGACCACTGAGCTGATCAGCTCCTCCTGTGGCAGCACAAGCCGGGGGGGCGGGGTGAGTCACGTGGGGCAGGGATGTGGCAGCACCTGAGGGGCGCTCTGCACAGCCCCTCAGGGGCCCGGGCCCACAGGCCCGATGCACCAACGAGTGTCCTGGCTAGCTGCTGCCCATTCGATGTCACAGCGGTGGGCCCCCATGTGCGTGCGCCTGGGGTAGGAAGACTCTGTCCCTGACATCACGGGGTCCGCTGTGATGGGCAGTGTGATGACAGCTTTCAGAGGCAGGTACAAAGCACCACAGCAGCAGAGAGCAGGACAAGACCGACCCTGACATGAGGAAGCTGAGAACCCAGAGGGGCTTCCTGGAAGAGGCAGCACTGAACTGGACTCCAAGGGACAGAGATACAGGAAAAAGGAAGGCTAAGAGGGAAGGAGTGGGCAGACCGGTGCTGGGAACACCAGAAATGCTGGTGAGGCTGCCCTGAAGCCACACAGAGCCTGAAGTGCAGCTCCTAGGGGAACGGGCATGCGAGCAAGGGGCATGCAAACGTGTCTGAAGGATGGACTCTAGCCACAGACCAAATAAATGACAGACTGGAGGAAAAGAACCAACAGTAGAGAGGAAGGCAAGACATGGAACCACAGTGGTTGGGCTGGGACTAGAGAGTGTGAGCACAAAAACGAAAAGAAAACTTCCCTACAGGAGACTCTGCTCAGAACTTTTGTTCTAGGTCCTGAGCAGGCCCACGATCCCTGAGGGCAGCCCCGCGACTCTAGGCCCAGCATAGGCCTGGCGGGAGGCAGGAATGAACATCCAAGTGCGCAAACAGGGCGTGAACCAAGCCTGTTAAGAGAGCCTGCCACAGAAAGGCACCTGTTGGACCCCAAGTCCAGGGCAGACCCAGGAGGCTTGCAGAGACCCCACCCCTTGAGCCCACTGACCCCAGGGCATCCCCCCCCACACCCCCCAGCAGAACTCGTACCTCATAGAACTGCCTGTTGATGAGCAGCACGAAGGACAGGACATCTAGCACCTTGATGCGAACGGCACTGCGGGATTCATTCCTGGGGGCAGGGCACACCTGCTGGGGCCGGGGTAGGGGGCACCAGGCCCCAGCTCACTCTGCACCCTGCGCCCCAGGCCCACACGCCTCTGTGGCAGGGGAGAGCCACTGCGGACTCCGCCCTCATGGGGCGTGGCTTGCCAACATCCAGACCAAACACAGGGCGACGGGGCAGAGCGCTCAGCCCCCAGAGCAGCATCTTTCTAGACGACCACTCCACAGGAGCAAGCACACTCAGGTGCCTCAGAGGACTCTGTCCTACTGGAAGACCAACCTGCTCCCACTCCTTCCAAGAACGAGAAAGGAAAACCCTGACCGAACCGAGCCTGGGCTCCAGGGGGCAGGCTGGCCCCCGAAGGCTCCCTACCTGAAGAATCTCTCCATCAGCAACTGCAGGTTGTGAATCCAGCCGTCCTTCGCCGGATGGATTGACTGCGCCCTGTAGGTTATTAAGTTTAAGAGAGAGGACTCCTGTGGAAGAAAAAGCCTGGCGTTAATGAGCTGCTCTGCCCCGAGGAGGTTTTCCTACACTCATG
>NW_025408900.1:0-27889 GCF_002201575.2 Neomonachus schauinslandi | reverse complement strand
TTTTTTTTTTGCATGCTGAAGCCCGTCTCTTGAATGGAGACAGCTGAATGTTCTCCTATCCCTGCTTCTACCTGCTGTTACCTTCCCATCAGTCTGTGCTAGATAGTTTTCTGACTCTCCTTCCTGTCAGTCACATCTATTAATAATCAATCTTCTATTTCCTCAGACAGCAGTTTCCTTTGGGAAGCTCTGCCTGTTAGAAAGTTTTTCTTTAAATTGAACTTCAGATATATATTTGGTGGTATTGGATATTGATTTTGTTGTAAAACTGTCTTTGAGGGCTCCCTGGCTCTGGATAGCAATGCATACTGTCCCCATTCATGTCTGAAATGCACTGCGGATGTTCAACAGTATGCCGACAGGTGCCATCAGCCTCCAGGGGACATTGGGCAATGTCTGGAGACATTGTTGATCATAACAACTGGGGAGGGGGTGTGCTACTGACATCTGGTGGGCGGAGGTCTGGGATGCTGCTAAACATCTTAATGGTGCTCAGGACAGGCACACACTGAACAAGCTATTTGTCCCACAATGTCAATAGTGCCAAGATTGACAGACCCTGTATTTAAAAAGAATTTAAAAGTTATTCTTTACAAAACCCATAGGTTTTTAGAATTTTTTTCATTTTTTTGTACCCAAAAAAGTACTATTAATGCCTTTTAGGTCAATACATCACGCTTAAATATTTTTTTTTGCAAGTGATTTTTAAGTTTCAAAATGTCCCTTATTATTAAGAAAAAAAATAGCATTGAATAACTTACTAATCACTACTGACCCTCTGATAACTAGAGGAATTATAGGCTTTCAGGACACAAGGCATGAAATGGCATGCTTGGGAAGTTATTTTGGGTATCCATCAGATCTCCCTAGAAATGATGGTCTTCAGACTCTGGAGTGAAGCTCTAGGAGCCTGACTGCCAACCCTGAGATGTCCTTCAGTGATACCTCACTCTCACTGTTTGGCCCACCCTGCAAAGGATCATCAGAATGGGTCCAAGCATGCTCATGCAGAAGATTCTCCTGCAAGGGCAAAGTGAAGACAGATGTTCTGTCTTTGTTCAAAAGACTAACACATGAGAATCTGCCGAATTGTCATTTTGCATTTCCATTAGCAACACCTTCTGCATGAAACCATAAGCGGGTTGGAGGCATCTTAGGGAGGGCTCCTTGGCTCTGTTCCAGAGGTCAGGGAGATGGCCTGGCCGCATGCAGTGCCCTTGGGAAACTGGACCCTCGGAGCAGCTGCTAACTAGCTGTGTGGCATTGAGAAAGTCGCTTCAACTCTCTCCTTCTCAATTTACCTGTAACACAAGGAGATTATATCAGAGCATCCTCTGGTTCCTTCATTCCTCTAAAATGCTAGGGTTTTAGAGAGTTGCCTCAAAAAGACAAGACAAACATCGCCAATTAACAGTGCAGTGTATTTTATAAATTATTCTTTCACCATTGTTTCCTCTTCAACTCTGGAAATGGATTCAATTTTCTTTTCACAGAGTTTCTTTAACAAAAGCAGCCTGCCTCACTGGTTAATATGAGTTTACCTGGGACGATTTTAGAAGGAAAACAAGTTCAAAGCATTGTTTGATAGGAAATGAAACCAGAAGTTAGTTGCATATGGATGTTGAAAATAAATTTATAAGCTAAAAGGTATGACAAATTTCTCTTCTAGCCAGTGTTTCTTCAAAAAAAAAAAAAGATACTTCAAAATAAAAGAGTTTAGGATCTTCACATCTGGTTGCTGCATTTTTGTTTAATTAATAACTGTCTTTGGTCATTTTTCATCTGGTAAAGCAACCTAACTGGGAAATAATCAGGAAAGCATTACCCAACATATTGCCAGTGAATTAGAACATGGCAACTGAAGACATCTGAGTTTGGTTGACCCTTGATCCTTTCATGGACCATTAGGAATAATTTCCATAGGGTTCTTGCAGGTGGAGGAACAAGCTGGAAATGCTGAAGATTTGAGTCCAACCAAGAAGGCAGAGCAGGGAATTGGTTATGCTTTGACCAACTAGAACTATCCCCCCCCACCCCGCTCCCAGCTGGAATCAAGTTCAAATCCAGCATCATATGGAAATCTACAGAGCCGACTTTCCTGACTTCAGAGGTTCTTTCCAACACAAACTTCAGCTCTAATGATGTGGTGCTAAGTTTGTGGACCAGTGTTTAGGTTCCTTGGGGCTGCTCTGGGGCAGTGTGGCAGGCAGGATTCTAAGACAGTCCCCATATCTCACCCTGGTGTGCACACCCTGTGCAATGTGTGTATGTATATATGAATATAATGGATCTCACTCTGTGATTAGATTGTTAAATGATGCAGCTGACTTTAAAAGGGAGAGCTTACCATGCAGACCTGACCCAGGCATGTGACCCTTGACATTTGGGGCCAGAAATCAGAGACAGATGAATTGAGGCATGAGAGGGATTGCACATGAGGGAGAGTCTCCTTGCCCGAGGACATCACATGGCGAAGGGCGTGGGCTGCCCCTCTGAGGGAAGAGTAGCCCCTGGCTGACAACCAGGAAGGAAGTGGGGCTGCCACTCTACAGCCAGAAGGAACTGCATTCTGCCAACAACCTGAAGGAGCTTGGAAGTGAATTCTTCCCCAGTCAAGCCTCCAGATGAAAACACAGCCCAGCAGCCACCTGGATTTCAGCTTTTGAGATCCTGTGAAGAGACCCCAGTCACACTGTGCCTGGACTTCTCATCTACAGGACTGTGAGGTAATAAACAGGAGTGTTTTAAGCTGGGGATGAGTTGCTGGTAATCTGTTATGCAGCCATAAAACCGAATGTAGCAGGATTCACATAGGCTGAAGTAATGTAAGTGGGGATGGCCGTGATAATAGGGAGATGCCCTGTCCACACACAAATAACACCCCTTTACAAGGTGTGAGCATCTGCAGAGTGAGCAGCTCCTGACAGCATGTATCTTGCCCGTGCAGCCTAGTTTGAACCCACTCTTCATTGTAAAGGGTTCTGTGTTCTGTTGTTTTCTGCTTTGCAATGATCCCATGGCATCTGACCACATCACATTACTTAGGGACCGCAGTCCAATCATCTGTATAAGAGTAATGAAATTAGATGCTCTCTGAAGTCAGAGAGGTGCCTATAATCTGTTATGGTTTGGTGATTGTTTACACCCCACCTTCCCAAGTTGTTCGTGAGTCTATGCCCGAGCACCCTGGAGCCACCCAGGCCCCCAAAAGACAAAATACTTCTTGCATTAAATAATTTTCCTTCCAAATAAAATTTAGGACTATTACATTTTATTAAACTTAATTGATCCATATGTCTTCATTCTTCAAAATAAAAATCCTCATTCTCTGTGACATCAAATAATTACGAATTTGTCTTATGCACAAAACTATTTCAGTATAATAATACCAACATTGACTAGCAGCAATATGATTCCCAAAGGTAGTTTAACTGTGTGTGTGTGTGTGTGTGTGTCTGTGTGTGTGTGAGTATATTCCATTAGGGATGGATAGTCAAATAATTATACTTAAAAGTTACATTCAGTAGTTGCTTTTTAATTGATTTTTTGTGTTATAATTAATTACATGGATCCTAAGATAGACTTATATGACAATGTTATAGTCAGAGAAGTCCAGCTTCTATCTCTGTCCTCACTGCCCTCTCCCCTCCACCCTCCTATCAGTAATATTGTGGAAATTTATATTATATCCTTCCACTTAAAAATACTTACATATTTTCATATTCTCTCATATTTTCAATACATAGTAATATATCCTACATTTGTTGGTCATGTATCCATCTTGGATTTTTCACTGAGCAGGATGTCCTAATGTGTAACCACAGCAGTATATGGAAATACTCCCTATTCCCTTTGTATAGTTGTATAGTACTCCATTATACAGAGAGCCTGTAGTTTAGTGAACCAGCCCCCTTTTGATAGGCCTTTGTGTTGTTCCCAGGCATTTGCTATTGTAACAAGTGTCACGGAAATGTTCACTGGCCTCCCCAGTCTGTCTCTCCTCCATCCTGGCACAGCCCTAGGTTTGGGGCGATGATGTCTGAGACTCTGGAGTCACTCTACACCCTCAGACTCATGCTGCAGCCTCCATCCACTGATCTGACACCTTCTCAGCACCCCCCCAACCCACCCACCCTTGTGAACTGGATGCAACAGGTAGGGAGTTTAGGGGACATTATAAGGCCCTGAGCCACCATCCACTAAGGGAAGACCCCAGTGAGGGCAACAGAGTGGCGTGAGTGTGACCCCCAGGCCATGAGGGTGAAAGTTCAAATCTGTGAGGATCGGCAGGTGGGAGCCAGAGGGAAAACCTTACTCAGACCCCAGGAAACACCTTCAGGAACTCTGGGAGGCATGAGAATGAGTCCTGGCACATTGCGGGGTTGATCCTGGTGGAAGGAACCCCAGCAAAATGAGGCAGGGGCTCTGCGAGTGTGGGTGGGTGACCCCGTAGCCTCGTAGAGCCAAGCTGCTGTGAGACTATGAGTTGAATTCCTCCCCCACTTAGACTTGGACATGTGTTGGAATTACCAGCCCCAGCACCTCAGTTCTGGGCCAACTCAGAAGATCATGCCCTAAAACTCCGGAGTCCTGGCCCAGAAAAGCCCGACAGAGGGAGAGCTGGGCCTGTCTTAGGCCACAGAGAGGTCCGTCGTCCTCACATCTTCTTGGACGTTGGACATTTGGCTTCCACGTGGGGGTGCTCAGTCCAAGAGGAGCACGTGTGGAACCTCGGGGCCTTCAGCGGAGCTGGTGAATCCAAGCGTCCCGTGCCAACCGCCCAGGGGCCCCCCAGTGCCTCCCTAGAGTCTTGACATATCCAGACAGAAGATGGGGTGATCCACAAGATGGGAGATTTTAAAAATAAACTTCATTTTTCAAGAACAGTTTGAGATTTACAGAAAAATCATACAGAGAGTACAGAGAGATCCCATATGCCCCACCGGATGGGGGCGTCTGTCTCCTGTTTGCCCAGCTCGTGGGCCTTGGTAGGTTCTCTCCAACAGCACGCATGCCTGTCCAGGGCTGGCCCTGGTGCCAGTCCCCCAGTGAGGGGCTATTCTGTTAACACTCAGATGGTCCATCCTTACAAACAGCTGTGAGGCCTGGAGCAAGACCATGCACATTGCAGCTGGGCACAGGTGTGCCTCCTCCAGGAAGGAGGGGTGGAGGGCAGGGAGAAGCACAGGAGGTGCCCTGGTGGGGACTGAGGGGCACCCCCACACCCAGGGGGCCACCCGGTGTTTCTAAGGAACTGGGCTGTCCTGGTGGTGGTGCTGGGCTGGGTCACAGGGCCTGTCAGCCTGGGTGGAGAAGGTCAGGGGCTCTTCTGGCTCCTGCCGTCTGCCCCTGCAGCACGGCCCTCTCTGCCCCGCAGTGGGGAACCCCCTGCGTGCATGCTTCTGGGGCTGCTCATCCCTCCCAGACCCAGTGCTTGGGACAGGCTGTGTGCCACGTGGCCGGGTCAGCATGGGCTCACGGTGGGGGGGTGGGGCTGAATTTGCCTGCAGGATTCTTTTCCAGAAGGGGAGGGGCTCCATAATGACCCCCCCCCCACCACGTGTCCCTATCCTCTTCCCTGAACCTGAGACAGAAAAGGGACTCTGCAGGTGTGCTGCAGGTAAGGGTGTGGGGCTGGGAGATTGTCGTGGTTTTCCACGAAAGTACAGTCTAGGCATGAGGTCCTCGTAAGAGGGGCGAGAAGGTCAGAGGGGGCTAAAGCCCCGTGACAGGGGAAGCAGGGGGAGAGGAGACGCTGCCTGTGGGTCACGGCCCAGCATCGCGGCAGCCCCGGCCCTGCAGCCTCGACCGGCCCGGGAAACCCAGTTCAGGTTTCCGACTTCCGAGCTGTCCGGGAATAAGCTTGGGTTGTGTCGGCCGCGGAGTTGCGGTCATGTGTTCCAGCAGCAGCAACAAGAGGTTAAAGCCGGCTCCATGCAGCCTGTAAGATTTAGACATTTTTACAAATCATGGCCTCTTTCATCCGTACATAGCTGGCCCTCACGGTATTTAGCACGAGGCAGGCCGTGCCAAGCAGCTAACGTTGCCAGCCACCCCTGGAGGGAGGGACTGGTCTCCCCATTTTGCAGAGCAGAAACGGAGGCGCAGAGAGGTTGAGGGTCCTGCTCAGGGACACAGAGCTTATCCCCTGCCCGCCACGCAGCAGACCCTCGCCCGGCCCGGCCAGCGGCGGCCCGCTCCTGCCCTGGGGGCGGGGGCTCCCGCGCAGTCGATCCCAAGCAAGCAGCCCTGGGAGAGGGGCGGGGGGGGGGCGCTCTGAGGGACGGAGAGCCCACGCAGAAGGGCTGGGCCGCCCGAGGGCCGGGTGAGGGGACCGTGGCCCTGAGAGGCTTCCATGCAAACGGAAGATGGACAGTCACAGCAGCTAGGCCCTCACGCATGTTAATCCGGCTTCAGGGGGGCCCGTCTGCGTGGAAGGAGGATCGGGTGTGAGGCAGAACAGGATGGGGTGCGCGGGCGGCGGCAGCAGCTGGACTCGAGGGCAGGCGGCCCCTGGAGCCTGCGGGCCTGGAGGCCACGGCGTCCTCGCGCCCAGCAGTGCCTGTGAAGAATAACGACGATAAGAGGACGTGGGCACGTTCCCAAATGTCCCACGTTCAGGGACACGGTGGGGAGGGAGGGGGCGCTTCTGTGACGAGGTTTGGGGTTTGTGTCAAGGCAGCCGGCGCAGCGCTGGCCCCACGGGCTGTGGGTGGTCCTGGCGGCAGGGGCTGTGGGTCGGGTCCCCCGAGGGCCCTCCACTCCCTGTACCCCCCGCCACTGGCACCAGGGACATCGGGGGAGAATGACTTGAAAAGCATTGAAGGAGGACCCACGAAACACCTGAGGTTTGCCTGCAGTTTCAGAGCTCTGGGGCGCCTGTGTTTGATCCCCCAGTGGCTCTTGGGCACCTTCCGGAGGCTTCCCTTCCTGCCCTTGGCCTCCCGCTCCCCGGGACAGACCCCCAGTTCGGTTTCCCTGCAGCCATCGGGACCCTTGGCAGATGCGTTCAAGGAACAGAGAGACAGAGATGGAGAGGGGGGGCGGGTCAGAGAGAGAGGGGGCAGGGAGGGGGCCAGAGAGGGAGGGAGGCAGGGGGGAATCAGAAGTCCAAGCACCAGCCTTTAAAGGTGAGCCCAACTCTAACAGCTCGCTGCTTCTATGCGGTGCGTTTCCCGGGGCTCATCTGGGAGCACTTGGCTGCGCCGCGGACCGCGTGTCTTGCTCTGTCGGAGAGACCAGGGGCCACGGTTCCCCACGGTTGTTGTGGTCAGAGCTCTCCCAGCGGACCTTTCCTGAGGACTGAGGACAGGGCTTTTTGATCAGGAGATGCGTTCCATACATTTGTTTGTTACACTGCCGTGGGGAGAGAACTGGGGGCGGTAACCTCTGCTCTTCTGGCCCCGGCGCCCCACCTCGGCCCCCTACATTCTCCCAGAGCTGAGGATCCCAGCCCTCCCCTGCCTTGCATGCCACACACACACACACACACACGCTGCGCACACACTGCACACACACGTGGTGAGCACACATGCTGCGTGCACAACCCATGCTGCACACACACCACACACTGCACACACGCATGCTGCCCACATATTACACACTACATACTGCACACACACATGTTGCACACGCAGGTTGCACACACGCACACTGCTCACACACTGCACACACACATGCCGAGCACACCGCATGCTACACACACACCGCACACTACATACTGCACACACACATGCTGCACACTGCACACACACGCACACCGCACTCTGCACACACACACACGTTGCGCACACACTGCACACACACGTGGTAAGCACACATGCTACGTGCACAACCCATGTTGCACACACACCACACACTGCACACACACATGCTGCCCACACACCACACACTACATACTGCACACACACATGTTGCACACGCATGTTGCACACACTGCACACTACATACTGCACACACACATGCTGCACACACACTACACTGCACACTACATGCTGTACACACACACACCACACTGCACACACGCACGTTGCACACACACTGCACACTACATACTGCACACACAATGCTGCACACTACACACACACATGCACACCGCACTCTGCACACACACACCACACACTGCACACACGCACATTGCACACACACTGCACCCTACATACTGCACACATGCACACTGCACATACACCACACACTACATACTGCACACTACATGCTGTACACACACACACCACACTGCACACATGCACGTTGCACACACACTGCACACTACATACTGCACACACAATGCTGCACACTACACACACACACGCACACCGCACTCTGCACACACACACCACACACTGCACACACGCACATTGCACACACACTGCACCCTACATACTGCACACATGCACACTGCACACACACCACACACTACATACTGCACACACACATGCTGCACACACACACCACACTCTGCCCACACACACGTTGCACACACACCACAAACTACATACTGCACACACATGCACATCACACTCTGCACACACACACCACACACTGCACACACACGTTGCACACACACCACACACTACATACTGCACACACACATGCTGCCCACACATGCACACTGGACTCTGCACACACACACACCACACACTGCACACACGCACGTTGCACACACACCACACAGTACATACTGCACACACCCACACGCACACCGCACACTGCATGGGCTCTATCCAGTCTTTTTTACTCTCTGTCCTAGGGCTTTTGTGCCTGTGTGTGCCTCTCTCTACTTGGTATTTATCAAGAGTTTTTTGGCTCCTTTTTATGCATCTTGATCCTCTCTCATGACTCCTTCCTCAGTTCTCACGGCTCCAGCCAGATGGTGAACTTTCTGGAGTCTGAGCTATGGGCTTCTTTTTCTATTCGGAGTGCCTTCTTGCCCCGCCAAATTGGTGTTTGCTTCTGGGGCAGGGGAGGGATCTCAGATGCTGCTGAGCTGCTCACCCACATCTCCCCAACTCCCTCTTTCCATCCCTGATACCCTCTTCTGTCCTCTATGTTCCCCCCACAACAGATTGTTAGGGTTATTTGCTTGTGGTTGGTTTTCATTTTATAAGGTGTAAGATATTCTGGTGAAGCCTGGGGCCTCCCAGGGCATGAGGTCCAGTGTGGGCTGAAACCCATGTAGTCACACCTCCATAACTAGTACCTCGAACCCCAAACAGACCTCCATGTGCTGGCAGTGATGGCTGATCAACGGGGCCCTAGCATGTTAGGGTCCTTGTGGTAGCTGAGAAGACAAAATCCCAAACCTGGGGCATCTCTAAGCCAACCAGCCAGCTGAACGCTGCAGGGTTGCTCTCCTTGAGCCTGGAGGGTACTGTGAAAGCCCTCACCAAAGGTCTTGTGTGAGACAGGACCTTTTATACTTTAGGGAGCTCACAGATTCTAGTGTCCAAAGGATTAAAGTGTTGGCCTGTGGCTCAGAAACAGTTCTGGGAAGAAAGCTATTTCTACTTTTGGACACACATTGCACTTCCTCCATCATCTGTTGGAACCCGAGCACAACCTGAAGAGGACACATCTTGGCTCCATTCTGCAAAGAGTCTTTGAGTAACCAAACAACAGCGAGTTGCCCTGGATAGTCTACACAACACGGCATGGCCAGCTGGCGAAGAAACATTCACGTTAGCAGAAATGCTCGTTCTGCTGAGCTTGGATTTTTAAAAACCTGATTCCTACTCCGTTGACTTGTGTGTGTGAACCACAGTGGAGCTGGCGTTGAGACTTTATTTCTCCTTTGTCTCTCCTCTAGAACAAGAACGGCCCCGTGAAGCACACCGCTGCGTCTTGGTCATTTGGGAGGGTAAACGTTTGGGATTTTGTTGGTTGGCTTTTTTCTTTGATGTTGAATGGACGACAAAAAATATAACAAAGAAAGAAACATATTCTGAACTCAGACACATACAGTCTCAAACTTAAAGATTATTCTAGAACCGGAAAACAAAAATTGCTTAACTCTTATAATAGATGCATTTGAAGCAAATTAAAAAAACTTAATCCAAGCCTCTTTTCTCTGAAAGCTGAAGAAAACCATCTGTTTCATCAGGTTTGCTCTGGAATGCCATGAGGCTGAGGCTGAGGCCCCTGGTGCAACCCCACACCATACACTGACTCCAACAAAAGGAACAGAGACTAGGAACCGCTCTCGAGTTGCCCAAGCCGCCTGTGCCAAGCGGAGTGGGGCAGTGGTCCCTGGGCAGGAATGAGGTCCCATTGTCTGTAGTCATACTTAGAGGGACAAGCAGCTTTTTGATTGTCCAGACAGCCCCTGGAGATGAATGCCATCACCATGTGAAAGGCACAGCCCTTCTGGTGTGGGCGTTGGCCAAGGTGCTGGAGGGTACTCTTCCCACCTTTCTGACCCCAGGGAAGATGCACCTGGTATCTGTCCCTGAGGCAGATCACTGGATTTGGGGGCTGATGCTACACACTTCACTGGTGAATATTAATATCGTATTTCATTAAAATAATTAGATTTTTTATTTCTTTTTTGTGTATCAGAGCCATGTAAGTAACAAGGGAATCACCACCTGGCCTTTGAGCATCTGGGGGGATTTCCTGTGAGGCCATCTGGTGGGCCCAGTGCTTTTCAGGGTGTAGGTCTGTGATCATGTTCCATGACTCATCTCAGGAGTGGTCTGAGGAAACTATCTCTACAGGGGTCAGTTTTGATAAATTGTATTTTCCTAGGAAATTCTCACTACTTTGAGGTTTTCAAATTTATTTACTTTTAGTTTTGCAAAGTGGTTTCTTGTTTTTTAAAAATTCTTTTATTCCAATGGCTATCACCCTTGTCATTTCTTATTTTGTGTGTTTGTGTTTTCCTCTTTTTATGATTGGTTTGGCTTGTGGCTTGCCTTATTTTTATTCTTCTTTTTTCAAATAACAGGTATTTAAATTTATTTATTAGTTGCATTGTTTTTATTTTTCCACTGAATTAATTTTGGCTTTTATCTTTATTTTCTTCTTTCTGCTTTCTTTTAAATTACTTCCTTTTCCTTTTTCTGGTGTATTGGGTGGAATATTTCCTTTTACTATTTCATCTTCGAGTGATTGAGTTAAGCATAAATTATAAACTTTTTTCACTGTGCCTTTTCCATTATCATTGTTCTTTTAAGAAATTCTACAATTTAGGTCTGTGTTTAGCCTTTGACCTTAGAGTTTTTAACTGACAGGTTTTTCTAATTGTCTTGTGGAAAGGACTTCTTGTTATTAATTTTGAGTTTTGTTTCATTATGAACAGAAAATATTGTTTGCATTAATTCTGTTTTCTGGGATTTCCTGAGCTTTGCTTTGTGGCTTGGAAGACAGTGGGTTTTCAAGAATGTTTTGAGTACACATGCTGTCTTTGCTATGAGATCAGGGTTTTGTGTGCACCCTATTGGGTATACCATTTAGGTTTTCTGTTTCCATTTTGGTCTATCGGTGTTCACTGAACCATCTTTAGCTGAGAGCAGCATACTGATGCTAACCTTCCTGGTTAACCTGTCTTTCTCCTCACCTCTTCTGTCATTACTGTTATGAGTGCTGATGCATCATTTGGAATATAGGTATTATTTCATCTCTAGTCCCTGTTATAACTTTTAGCGCTAGAGACCGTCCTTTCAACTCACTCTGCTGACTGAACTCTGAACTCTCTGCTCCTGTCATATTATTTAGTGTATATTAACCCTGTAAAATATGTTATAGCTGCTGCCCCTCTTTTACCATGTTGCCTGTTTTATTGTTTTATCTTTTTCTTATTCATTTAGCATTTAGGGACATTTGTATTTTTATATAATTTTGTAGAATTTAAATATGTATATTCTCATAACATTTGTATTTATGCATTTCATCCCTTCATATAATGTCCTTAGCCCTCCCCTCCTTTGTTTATTTAAGCTTCTACTACTTGGGTTGCCTGTCTGAATTGTATCTTTTGACCCCCAGCCATTGCCACTTATTACCTATAAGTTGATCAATCAACGTGTTCTATTTTTCTCTTTACCTTCCCAGTTTCCCCCTTTGTCAAAGCATATGAACATTTCCATACTGCTTTCATTCATACTCCCACTGCTTTTTGTTGGTGGTGGTCTTGGCTCCATAGGGTGTCTATAAGCCTGGGGATAGAGATAATATACTTCTGTTTTTAGAGATTGAAGATGTTCTTTAAAACATTGTATACATTTTTCTGTGTTTCCAGACGTTACAGAAATCCTGTGCAATTCACTACATTCCATGCTTGCTGAAGTTCTGGTCCATCTTCTCTCTTTCCTCCCTCTGGAAACCGAGTCGCTTTATCAAGTGCCTTGTTATCTGTGTGTCTCTGGTTGTCAGTCTGGATATTTCCTTCTGTTCTTAAGTTCTCTAATTCTCTCTTCAGCTGTGTCTAACCTTCCATTGAATTCATCCATTGTGTCCCTATGTTGTGTTTTTATTATGTTATGTTAGTCACCATACAATACATCATTAGTTTTTGATGTGGTGATCCACAATTCATTGTTTTCGTGTAACACCCAGTGCTTCATTTTTAAAAGTTTCTAAGTTCTTTGAAAAAATCTCCATCTTCTCTTTTATTCACGTAAACATATCAGTGATCATTATTTTAAAGTCTGTCTCATAATGCCATTATACGAACCCCTTCAGGTCCATTTGTTTTCCTTAATTTGGTCTTTTCTTTTCTTTTTCCTCTTCTTTTTTTTCCTTATCATCTCATAAGTCTGGTTATTTATTTATTTTTACTGAGTTCCAGATAGGGTGTATGAAAAACTGTGGAGGTAATTGAGGTATGGAATGACATTGTTGTTTCTCCAGAGGGAATTTATATTTGTTTCTGAAAGGTGGGTAGCATTATTCATAATCCCAGATGACCTTAACTGATCAGGATTTGAGAGGAAGCTGGGTGCTGTCCTTGCAAGAATCATCTATTTCTGGTTCACTCATATACTCTATAATCCTCATATATTCCCCAAACTCTCTTATTCCTCTTATCTCAGCTTCTCAACCTTTTTTTCTGGAATAGATATATGGCCCTGGGGAAAATCTGGGCTTTCTGAGTTTCTTTCTTTTCCTAGAGCTTTGCCTTACGTTTCTTCACATTATTAGCTGTCTGATGTCTTCCAACAGATGTTTGTTTGTTTGTTTGTTTTTTGGTCCAGCTTTTCTAGTTTTTTTCTCAGCTGAAGGGTTGGCAGGAATTACTTATTCTATCATTCCTGGAAAAGGAATTTTTGGATAACTTTCTTACTATTTGGCATTTTCCAGATTTTTTTTTTAAAGATTTTATTTATTTATTTGAGAGAGAGAGAGAGAATGAGAGAGAGCACATGAGAGGGGGGAGGGTCAGAGGGAGAAGCAGACTCCCCGCCGAGCAGGGAGCCCAATGCGGGACTCGATCCAGGCACTCCAGGATCATGACCTGAGCCGAAGGCAGTCGCTTAACCAACTGAGCCACTCAGGCGCCCCTTCCAGATTTTGTTTATAGTAAACATGTATTTATTTCATACTTACAAACAATTAAGGAATTAAAAATACCAGATAGATGTAGGGGAATATATCAAGGGACTGTGAATGAGGACCCCTGCTCACTGCACTCTGTATTTTGTTAAAGACATAAAGTTGTTGATATGGGGGCGGGTTAGCCCCCACTCTATGGGGTTCTCTACCCATTAGTTTTGCAGGAAAAAAACAGAATACCCAGGAGACTACAAACAATGAAGGAATGTATACTTGGCTGCTCTGTCCACCAGATGTCGTACTGCAGCCCTAATATATATCAGGAATCCAAAGACTTTCTGAAACTCAGTCCAGTGTTTGTAAACAGGAAAATTTCAATATGGACAGTGGAGTCACCTGAACTGTTTTCTTAAAATAAACATTTTGAGTATTTCTTTCCATGTATCTTGAGCTTTTGCCTCATTTTTATTTAACGTACTTTCTCCTCTTCAGCTTTTGGATCACTTGAGAGACCCATATAAGTTTACAACATTAATAGCATATGATGTTTTGATATTTTGCAACTTGAAGCCAAGTTAAACATATGGCCATTTTAATGTTATTTTGTTGAAGACCTTTTTTTTTTTTGGAATGCCTTTTATTCACTCTTAGGCAGAGCTAATTATAGATGGATTTTTAGCTTGCATGTTAAGCACATGATCTGGTATGTTTGAACAAGAAAGAAGGGGCCAAATCTCTCCTATGGGAACAGACAATTCCTTTGGTTGTACTGGAATTTTTTTATATTAACTATTGCTCCAGTGATATTAGTCAATTTTGGGGGCTTCCAAATGTCTTACTTATAACACATTTCCATTATCATAGGACTTAATCTGCATAATTAAATGTGTAAAATTAAACTGACAATCTCAATTTTTCTGTTTATCATCAATTTAAGTTTTAAGAGAGACAGAGTTTGCCTGTAGGATGCCCAACTATGTATAACATGCCCTGCAATCTGCCTTCTGTCCACCTGGATCACCAGCGACCTCTACAACAAGTCATGGGCAATCGTTTATTGGGCACCTGCTGTATGTTTATTCCAGTGCCAAGTCCTCTGGAGGCTATGAAATTCAAAAAAAGTGTGGTTATTGAGTTTAGCTAGATGGAGAAGATCATATGGGATAGTATGGAGGTGGTGAAGCTCAGTGTTTACAGGGTACTTTATGTAGGTAAGTAGACTTCCTGAACTTCATCCAAACAGTGTCTATACCCCAGAGTTGTTTAGGGAGTTAAATAAGATAAAACATGGTAATAAACTTAGTTCATTGTTTGGATCATGGAAGCCTTCTAGATAGCTAGCTGCCTATATCTGATTCAGAAGTTAGTTTATTATTTTATTTTATTATTGATAAGCACTTTTGATTAAATATTAGCTTCATTATCTTTCTTTTCCACTGAAGGTTTCTAACCTTGTTTTTTCAACATTATTGACAAACAATTGACATATATCGTTGTATTACTTTAAGCTGTGCAACACACTGATGTATGTATGTATTGTGCAATGATCACTACAGCACGTTTACTTAACATCCATCACTTCGCATATTTATGACTTTTTTTCTGGTAGTGAGAACTTTTCAAGTCTACTTTCTTAACAGCTTTCAAATATATAATACAGTATTATTGACAGAGAGAGACACAGCTAGAGAGGGAACACAAGCAGGGGGAGTGGGAGAGGGAGAAGCAGGCTTCCTGCCGAGCAGGGAGCCCAATGCAGGGCTCAATCCCAGCACCCTGGGATCATGACCTGAGCCGAAGGCAGACGCTTAATGACTGAGCCACCCAGGCGCCCCTATATAATACAGTATTATTGACTATAGTCACTATGCTGTACATTACATGCCCAGGACCCATTTATCTTATAGCTGGAAGTTTGTGTCTTTTGACCACTTCACCCATTTTGGCCATCATCCCCCCCTTGCCCCTAGAAACCACCAATGTGTTCTCTGTGTCTATAAGTTTGGCTTTTTTTGATTCCACCTAGAAGTAAGATCATATGGTATGTATCTCCATCTGAGTCATTTCACTTAGCATAGTGCCCTTAAGGTCCATCAATGTTGCAAATGGCGGGATTGACTTCCTTTTTTGTGGCTGAATAATATTCCCCTGTATACTTATACATCTTTACGTATTCATCTGCTGATGGACACTGGCTGTTCCCATGTCTTGGCTGTTGTGAATAATGCTGCAATGGGTCACAGATGGTGTCATATGCACTGTCTTTGTCACCACAGGAGTGGTGGGGAGCGTAGCAGCAGGTGAGAAGGCAGCATGAGACCACTGGGGTGAGAAGCGGAGAAGCAGCACCAACAGGGGTGCTGTGAGGGGGAAGGAGAGCATCCAGGAGAACTGTGGGGCCATAGGGACCATGGGAAGCTCTCTGTGTCAGGTGATGTGAGGGTTTTTTCCTGCGATACAGTAGCAGCATGTCTTTCTGGAACACAAACCTATTATCTTTCTAAGGTCCTTTTCCTTTCTCATTTCTTGCCCTCGTGACTGCCATAACCATCTCTCTCACCACACTCCAGTCCAACAGTGGCTGGGCCTTGAGGAAGTAGGGATGAACAAAGCAGGTACACCCTGTGCTCATGGGGAAAAAGCTCAGTGAGGAGACATTTTGAGCTGTGTTCTCAGTGCAGGGTGAGAGTAACTGGGGAGAGGATTTGGGGGTAGAGTACAGGCTGACTCCTCACTGGGTCCCCAAAGGGGTGGAGATGCCACTGGATGGGAAAGATGGGGTGAGTCAGCACAGAGAGGGAAGAAGACCCAAGCAGAACAAAGAGTATATGCAGAGAGCCAGTTATTCTTCAGACTGGGGGAGAATAAAATTCCTTATAGTTATGTTCAGGGATGAATGTAGTCAGACTCGCAAAGGTTGAGAATATTTTGGGGAGGAAGGCCCTAAGAAAATTTTATCCCCAAGTATTTTTAAAAAGCTGGCCAGAATTATCTTATGGGAGCAGTTTCTATATCTTCTGTATCTAAACATGTCAGATACGGTAATTTAAAAGCAAACTGATTTATATAACTTTCAATGTTCTTAGACCAATGATGAGATTCTTGACCTTTAAGTATTGCAAATACATCACTACTTTTTAAAGTCCCACATCCATATCCCCAACACACACACACACACACACATTTTTCCCAGGAGCCTCAAAGTTTTATGAAAATTTGCTTCTCTTAGGCAATGTTTAATTTACAAATTGATTTGTACACATTTCTGCATTTTTTTTTGCAGTGTATAAGTTATTGTCTGAGGCTTTGAGACTCTCCAGATTCTGAAAAAGCAGGAGCAGCAAGGCTTTCAGGTCCATACGTCCAATTCTAAATAGTTGAGCTGTGTGGGGTTTCACTTAATCATGCTAAAGATTTATTTATTTATTTTTAAAGATTTTATTTATTTATTTGACAGAGAGAGAGAGCACAAGTAGGCAGAGCGGCAGGCAGAGGGAGAGGGAGAAGCAGACTCCCCACTGAGCAAGGAGCCCGATGCAGGGCTCGATGCCAGGATCCTAGGATCATGACCCGAGCCAAAGGCAGCTGCTTAACCAACTGAGCCACCCAGGCACCCCCATGCTAAAGATTTAGAAAAATTCGACAAGAGCTAAAGGTATCAGAAACCAAATGTGTAAGATAGATTGAATTTTCTAAGTGAGCAATTTTTTCCCTTTCTTTGTGGTGCTAAGAAATTGAGCGTCTTCTGTTTGATGTGTGCCTGCGCTGCCCGCCTCCATCCTCCAGGGATCCATGCATGTGGCTGAGTAAAAGCAGAGGCACAGGGCTTTGGCTGGAGGCCCACAGCAGGCAGAGAGATGCTGCACAAAGGAGGCCAGCTCAACCTCATCCTCACACATCCAGACAAGCCCAGCCTGCATCCTGAAGACAGCAATTATGTGCAGAAGATGCCAAATTGCTGCATATTTCCAAACATTTGGAATCTTAATCCCTTCAGGAAGGAAGCTTTTTCTTAGATGCCAAACCTAAATGGCAGAAATAATTCACATGTTCAGAGCACATTGTGTTGTAAAGGGAAAGGAACTCTGAAAAAGTGATCTGAGTTTAGGGCTGAAAATGTAGGGGCTGTTGGGCAAGATTCCTTGGTGCCTTGGTCTCAGTCTCCTCAACCAAAGCGGGAGGGATGAGCCAGACAAGGCCATTCCAGGGGAGGAAGTCTCAGAAGAGAGTAAGGTCTCTGGCCAGTATCTGCGGCCACTTGGCAAATGTTTCTAAGTAAAAAGCAAATGGGAATGCTTCTAAATTGCCAATCAGTGTGCCCCCTGCCCCAATAAGTAGGATTGCTGAAGTATGAAAAATCCAATGAACACTAGAAGTCTCTGGAAATAGCTGCCAATATAGCCCATCATAGGGCAGGGTGACACTGCACCTGTTCACATTTATCCCTTCTCCCCACCTCAGCTAGATGAGACAACAGCTCCTACCACACAACCTGGTGTTGCATAGGGACAGGAGAGCTGGTAAGTGGTGTCTCCTCCCACTCAGAGGGCAACGGGCTCACCCTAGGGGCATGACGCCAAGCATGAGAGGGCATAAGGCCAGCAAGGGGGTGTAGGATTGTGTGCCCTATGTCTGTACCAACCAACTAACAAAAGACCCACAGAACCAGATACTATAGCACATTTAGAGACCTTGACAACAACCCACATGTTCCCATCTCAGTCTGTTAGAGCCAGACAAATGCCTCTCAACTATCAGAACTGACCAGGGATGGACATTGCAAACTTTGTACATGAAAAGAATTGTAAAATAGTTCTCAGGAAGGCAAAGATGCAGACAGTACACCACTAAACCTCATTTCTGAGAGTTATGCCAAACCGACAGTAGGCTACCAGAAGATAAATCAAGATTAAGAACCCCCAGATGGAGAGTCCTGATACCGGATGAGGGGTAGGTATTGATCATTAAGAATTAGAGATGAACAAAAAGAAAAGAAGCAACTATGACTACAAAATTGAATAATATTCAAGAATCAATTAATGTAATCCATCACATCAGTGGCTTACAAAAGAAAAATCTCATGATCATTATCAATAGATGCAGATAAAGCTTTTGACAAAATTCAACACCCACTCATGAAAAAACTCTCAGTAAACTAGGAATAGAAGGGAATTTCCTCAACTTGATAAAGAATATCTACAAAAACCACAGCTAATGCCATACTTAATGGTGAGAAACAAAAAATTTTCCCACTAAAATTGGGAGCAAGGCAAGGATCTCCCCTCTAATAACTCCATTTCAACACTGTTCTGGAAGTCTGAGCTAACGCAATAAGGCAAAAAAAAAAAAAGGAATAAAAGGTACATAGACTTCCTCTTATGGAGAGGTAATAAAATTGTCTTTGTTCATAGATGATATGATTGTTCATGTGGAAAATCCAAAAGAATTGACAAAAACCTCTTGGAACTAAGTGATTATAGCAAGGTTGCAGGGTGCAAGTTAATATACAAAAGTTAACTGCTTTCTTATATACCAGCAATGAGCAAGTGGAATATGAAATTAAAAACACAATATCATTTACATTAGCCCCCCCCCCCCCCCCATGAAAAACTTAAGTCTAAATCTAACAAAATATGTATGAAATCTATATGAGGAAAACAACAAAACTGATGAATGAATTCAAAGACCTGAAGAGATGGAGAGACGTTTCATGTTAATTTATATGAAAGACTTGATATTATCAAGATATTGGTTCTCCCCAAATTGGCCTATAGGTTCAATGCAATCCCGATCAAAATCCCAGGAAGTAATACTGTGCATATTGACAAACTGTTTTTAAGGTTTACATGGAAAGGCAAAAGACCCACAATAGCTAAGACAATATTGTTGGAGAAGATCAAAGTTGGAGGACAGGCACTACCTGACTTCAAGACTGACTATAAACTACAGTAATTAAGACAGTGTGGTATTGGCAAAAGAATGGACAAATAGACCAATGGAACATAATAAAGAGGCCAGAAATAGACCCCCATAAATATAGTCAACTGATCTTTGCCAAAGGAACAAAAGCATTGCAATAGGGAAGATAGTCTTTTCAACAAATGGCACTGGAACACCTGGATAGCCACATGCAAAAAAAACAAAAACAAAAACAAAACCAAAAAACAAAACCCCAAGACAATTAGAAACAGACCTTACACCCCTCACAAGAATTAACTGAAAATAGACTACAAACCTTGCATTTAAATGTGAAACTCAAAAATATAAAACTCCTAGAAGATAAGATAGGAGGAAACCTACATGACCTTGGGTATGGAGATGACTGTTTTGACACAACAACAAAGACATGATCCATGAAAGAAATCATTGACAAGTTGGATTTCATTAAAACTGAAAACTTCTGCTTTCAAAAAAAAAAAAAAAAAAAACAATGTCAAGAGAATGAGAAGACAAAGCACAGAATGGAAGAAAATATTTGCAAAAGATACTCTGATAAAGGACTACTATCCAAAACATACACAGACCTCTTAAAACTCAACAACAAAATAAACAACCCAATTAAAAACTGGGCCACAGACCTTAGCAGACACCTCACCAAAGAAGACATACAGATGGCAAATAGCATATGAAGTAATGCTCCACACCATATGCCATCAGGAAATGCAAATTAAAACAATGAGATACTACTATGTACCTATTAGAATGGCCCAAATCCAGAACATTGATACCATCAAATATGGCTGAGGATGTGGGACAACAGAAACCCTCACTCATTGCTGGTGGGAATGCAAAATACAGCAGCTGCTTTGGAAGATAATTTAGTGTTTTCTTACAAAATTAAACAAATCTTACGCTATGATCCAGAAATTGCACTCCTTGGTATTTACCCAAAGGAGCTGAAAATTTATGTTCACACAAAAACCCGCACATGTATGTTATAGCAGTTTTATTCATAATTGCCCCTAATTGGAAGCAACCAAGATGTCCTTCAGGAGGTGAATGGATAAATAAATGTGGTACATCCAGATAATGGAATATTATTCAACACTAAATGGAAATGAGCTAACAAGCCATGAAAAGACACAGAGGAATCTAAAATGCATATTTCTAAGTGAAAGTAGGTAATCTGAAAAAAAAAAAAAAACATACTGTATGATTCCAACTATGTGACATTCTGGAAAAGGCAAAACGATGCCAACAATAAGAAGATGAGTGGTTGTCAGAGGTAGAGGGAAGTAAGGGATGAACAGGCGGAGAACAGAGGATTGTTAGGGAGGTGATAAGACTCTGTATGAATGTATAATGATGGACACATATCATTATATATTTATTTTTCCTGATCAGGATTTGTTGTTGTTTTGATCTATGGCTTTATAATTTACAAATTGTTTATAATTTATAATAAATTTGGAAAAATCTCAACCATTATTTCTTCAAATATTATTTTTTCTCCCCTCAGCTTTCCTTCTGATACTCATATGCTAGATGTATTGATATTGGACTCAAGTTTCTGAGGCTCTGTTCATTTGCTTTGGGTCTTTTTATCCTTGAGGCTTTAATTGGATAATTTCTATGACTATGTCTTCAGGTTTATTAATCAAATTTCTGAAGTGTTGACTGATAATCCCATTAAGTAAAAATTTCCTCTTGGATGTTGTATTTTTTGTATCAATAAATTTCATGGTATTTTTTTTTAATTTGTTTGATCTCTCTTCTCATATTTTCTTTTAAATCCCTGAGCAGTGTGGGCATACTTGTGATAGTTACTTGAAAAGCCTTTCTCTTCTAATTCCATAATCTCTTTCATTTCCCTAATTCTATTGACTTATTTTTCTCCTGGCTTTGGACCACGTATCTCTGCTTCTTAACATGTTTAGTAATTTTCGGTCAGTTGCTGGACATTGTGTATATGTTGTTGAGTGCTGGGATTGTGTTCTCTTCCTTTAAACAATGAAGATTGTTTTGTCAAGTATTCGAGTTGCTTGTGAATCCACCAAATCATTTTGAGGCTTGTTTATAACCTTTGTTAGGGTAGATCTCAGTGAGCCTTTACTCCCCCGATGTTCTATCCTCTTTGGCTGGTCAGAGCTCAAATATCCCCAACCCTGTGTGAATTCTGGGGATTGTTCTGCTTATAATTCCCCAGAATTTCTGCCTACCTCATGGAGCTTCACTGCACACACAAGCAGCTTAGTGTGGAGCAAAAAGCCTAAGGGGAAATCTTTGAGATTTGTGGCTCTTTCTCTGTGTTGCTCTTTTCTCTCTGGCTCTCTGATCACTCATCCTTCGGGAAATCTGGTCTCTCACTCCTCAATGCACAAGACTGCCAGACCCTGCATTACAGTCCAGAAAGTGCCTCAAGTACAAATTTCAATAATCATAAGGTGCACTGTTCACTCTTATTCCCCTTCTCTCAGAGATTACAGCTCTGAGCCCAATGTCTTTTTAGGGAAGTGTTTTTGTTTTTACATATTTGTCCAATTTTCTACCTGGAGGGGAAGTTTTTTTCTGGTTACTACATCATGGCTGGGAGGGGAAATCTCTCACAGTCTTAAAGCTTGTGTTGATATTTTACCTCTTCCTAAAACCATTTTGGAAAAAAAAAATTATGGGCTAGAATGTTTTATAAATTGTTTCTAGAAGAAAATATCCCTTATTTACTCTCATCCCTCCTTTAGAGTTTGGCCTAACATTAGTCATCCTTTTCTGTATAAAACAATTCTTTATAAAATAATTCTTATCTGGTTCCATCTTCCTGGTGCCTTGGTTCTGAATACACAACAGGAGAAACAAAGTTACCTACATTTAGATATCTGGGATAATCATGGAAGTGGGCCCAGGTTACATACAATAAATATTTAGGGTTTTGGGTTGTTTTGTTTTGTTTTGTTTTGTTTTGTTTTGGCAGAGTAAGTACTCAGCTTTCAAAAGAAGTCTGCTATTGAGGTTATATATCTTGATGCAAAAACTATGGTGCTAATAAAGGGAAATGTTTTAAAAGGGGAAGAAATGTTTAAGAATTAATAAGACTTAGTCCCCAAGTCAACATTGGATATTAAGGATGAGAGAGCGCCAAGCCTAGGCCATCTGGCACATTTTTGGCTCCTGAAAGTGTGTTCTTGGAGGTGCACAGGAGGAATAGCAGGTTTGAAAGGAAGACAAACTGTTGTTTCTCAGCCACACTAATTGGGGGGCCCTTCTGACATCCAGGTGGAAATTCTCAGTCGACCACTGGCTCTGTGGAAGCACCTGGGAGAACGGGGTGGAAGTCGAGGGGTGGAAATAGAGGTATTTGCGACATAAAGGTAACAGCTGGCACGTGGGGGAGGGCGTCTGGGGAGAGGGAAGGGAGGAGGCCAGAGCAGAATGAAGATCTAGGGCAGACGTAGAAGTGTGTTTCTTAGTGGTTTATTGTCTTTTTAAGATAAGTATATGAAGCATGTTTATGTGCTGTGGCTACACACCATATACCCAGCAGGGTGGGTGGGGTGAAGATTGAGAAGAGGGAAGGGACCATTGATGAAATGGGTTTTCCAATGAGAGGTGGTAAAATCCAGAGAGATAAGAATGAGCTCATGTTTAGACAAGAGGACAGACCCTTGTTCTTTGAGAAGGGGAAGGACTGCACTACAGGGCCCTCGCACGTCCCATGCAGACCATGGAGGCAGGGCTCACCACCGTCTGACCTGAGTCTTGGCAGAATGCCCGTGATCCTTCCAGGAATATGGCAAGTGAGGGGGCCTTGGAGGGGCTACTCCTGAGGCCATTCTTATCCACTTCCCTGCCTGGCACGAAGGAGGCTCCCTGCCTCGTGAGAGGCTGCCCAGGACAGGGTGTCATGTGCTTCCCTCTTCTGGTGGGACTAGACATCCCCAGGCCTCTCTTGGGCACAGGAGGCCGCTATAAAGCCACTAAGGTGTATTTTACAATCGGCTCTCCTGTGACAGAGTGACCTTGGCTCACGACTGTCCCCTTGTTCCTCCAGTTTGGTGTCATCCCATGAGACTAGGAATGTGGGAGGCTAACACCAAGACAGTCTTGCTTCTGCTGTTCGTGTAAGTAATAAACCACCCAGAACCATTTCCTTGCTGGTCGAATCCACGCAAGTGTGGCTTCAGCCAACCTGTGGTCCAGCGGTCACTGCTGCTTGCGGACAGCTGTACGGCTTGACAGAAAGTGATGTGTGGAGACAGCATGTTTGGTGGAGAAAGAGGGGCAGGAAGCACTTGTAGGGTTCACTCTGTCCCTGAGAATTAGGCAAGGTTTTCTGGGGGTTTTAGCGGAGCGAGCACTTAGGAGAGGAGGAAGGTTTGTGGAAAACCATGAGCGACAGAACTGATGGATGCTGGGTGGCGCTGGGTGATGTGGGTGTCCGTGTCCTGCGGGAGGGCTCGCTGCCTGGGGAGCACGGGCCCGGCCACCTGGCGGGTGCTCTGAAAGCCTCTCGTGGGAGGTAGAGCTGTCCCTTGCCAAATTACAGATGTCCTGGGAGAGGCAACATGGTGACTGTCCCACAAGGGGATGTCCCGTGTCCCTCACAGCCCCAAACTGGGCCTCGTGCTCACTGATAGGTAGAGTGGAGGAGGGACTCTAGGGGACTCTCAGTCCAGAGGGATAAAGCTTCTTTTAGAAATGAAGTCCTTTGTTCAAGCATTGTCTTTCTCAGAAGCTGTCCTACGGAAAAGACAAAAGTAGAGTGACTCCGGTAACATGAAGCGTGGGGTCCTAGAGATTAGGACTCCAGGGGTCTTGGCGGGAAAACCATCTACAGGTTTTGTGGAGACAGTTCAAAAACCACAGGCTTGATGCAACCCCATCTCGGTGCAAATGAGGAAACGCAGGCCCTGAGCAGAGAGGGACAGCCCACAAACCACATGGGTGACGAGCGACAGGATCAATACGGACCCCAGGTTTTTGATCCTTTGACCAGTGCCTCTTTATCCTCACCATGTTTGTTGGAAAATTATCCCATGCAAGTGGCAGGAAACACAGGGCTGAGTGAGGTGCGCACAGAGCAGGATGGGGCGAGGGTCCCTCAAGGGTGGCACTGGGGTAGCTTTTCCTTCGCTTAGGCGACCATACTCGTCCTTCACTTAACAAACATTCACCTAGCGCCTCTGTGTCTGCAAGACAGTAGCACAGAACATGGCAGTGAGGACCGTTTTGCCCGTGCAGAGCATACATCCTGGCAGGGGAGAGAGACCCCCAATAAGTCACGACAATTTTGTATGTAATAATACTTAGACTCATTTGTGGGGGGTGTGTATATACAGTTGATATTTAGTTTTAGGGAGAAGAGCATGCCATTTGATTCTTATAACAACATTGGGCTTACAGGTGAGGAATCAGGTGGTCACACAGTTTAAGTGACTTGCCAAGATGTCACAGCTGGGTCATGCAAGAACCCAGTTTTGTGGGGCTCCGAAACCCAGGCCCCGGGCCCCACCTGGCACAGCTCTGCTTCGTTTCTGAACCTGTCCCACTTTTAGCTTCCATCTCCCACCGTGTGCAAACCCACCGTCCTCACCCTCCCCTTCCTCACGGGGGTCGAGGCCACAGAGGGAAGGCTGCCCCCGAGGGTGGCCCAGGTCCCCCCCGAGTGACACAGAGCTCGGCACAGGGCGGGCACCTGAAGGCATGTGGGGAGCAAGGGCTGTCTTCCAACGGAGGCCGCGGCCTGGGGAGACTCTCTCAGGAGAGATGCTCATTTATTTCTCCTGTCCCTTCTTTGGCAAATTTTACTACCAAGGATCTAGTTGGAAATTTTATGTCGGATTTGCTCCCAAGTACAGGGTATTTCTGGAACATTGAGTACATGTGGAGAGTGAAATCCCTCCCTGGAAGGAGCCCAGGAGGACTTCTGCATTTACTGAAATCTCAGCAATGGGGAGATCATTTCACTTCACAGGAGCAAACACCGTGAACCAGGGAAATCTCTGCAACTGGGAGGTCACTTCAAGATCCTTGCCTCCTTCCTCTCATTTAGGAAAAAGGAGTGCTTGCTTATAGCTGGGGCTATTTTGACCTGCTTATAAGTGGGTCATGGATTTTGAATTATGGTCCCTGAACCTGGAAGAGCATGTGTGTCTGTCCCTTGGGTTCGCTGCATTTCTGTCCCATGAAATCTCTCCCTACGATTCCACGGTGTGAGCAATGGCGTGTCACCGAAAGCTGGACACTCCAGCATCCCACAGATGTCAGTCCTCAGATAGGTTACTGGATCCAAGGTTCGTCAGAAAAGCTTCACTCAAACTCAGTCCAATCATTCTGATTCTTCTCCAAAGATCATTTATTTACGATCATCAGTATGTCAATGAAAGGGGGAAAGCGAACTCACTCTGTTTTACTTACTATGATTCATGTGTCCATTGTTCCCGAACCTGAGTCCTGTTTCATTTTGGCTTTCCCCTTGGCAAGAGCTTCCTCCCACATACTGGTTCTGTGTGGTCATTAGCACCCATTTCTCCTGAGCTGTCATAATGTTTGAGCCAGTCTTCATGTCCTTCCATGGGAGGGCTGGCCACTGGAACTTCCCAGGGCAGGCGAGAACTGTCTGACCTTAATGGGAAGCATGCCTTAGTGCTGGAGTCACGCCTTCCATAGCGGGGTTTATGTGGAGGGTTGTGGCCTGCAGCACCCAGCGCTCAGTGAGCGAGAGGTGGGACGGACAGACTGACGGGGACCTGGCAAGGCCATGGGGCCAGGCAGATGCGGGAGCTGCCGCCCTGGGTACTGAGGAAGCCTGTGCGACAGGAGGTGTTGTCCGGCCTCAGCACGGCCAATCAGACAGGACAGAGCGTGGAGTTCAAGTTCCAAATCCACCGCTAAGCAGCCTGGAGACCCTGGGCCAGCGGCCTCCCTGCTGTGTCTCGGTTTCTTCATCCCTCGTGTGAGTCTTCCTCACAGATGTGGGGAAGATCAAAGGGCATGACTCAGGTGAAACGCTGAGTGCAGGGCCTGGATGTGCTCCATTTCCCTTTGATGAGCACCTACTGTGTGCCAGGCCTGGGAGATGCCGAGAAAGAGGGGACGGCCCCTCCCACCCGGAGCTCCCAGTCTAACCCAGTGGTTCCCGCTGGAGCTGGCCTCCCAGAGACACTGCATAACACCCACGACAGTTTTGGCTGCCCTGGCTTGAAGCAAAGGGTGCTGAAGGCATCCAGCGGGAGAGGCCAGTGGTGTTGCCAAACATCCCACAACGGGCAGCATAGGCCCCGACAACCACCGATCAGCTGGCCCCAAATGTCAGTGCTGCTGAGGTTGAGAAACTCTGTACCAACTGCAGAGGCACAGGTAAATGGACTGTTGAAATTCAGTGTGAGGAGGATTTTAGGAACGGTGTGAGCCGGGTGCAGAGGGACCTTCCCCTTGTTCACCATGAGGCTGAGTATTGGGTGAATGTAGTGTGATGCCCACAAGACCCCCAGACCCCGCCCATTTGTCAGGGGTGCCTGGAAGGGTCTGATCCCCACTTAGCTCGACCAGGACTCCTGCCCTCCCCACCCCCAATATCAGCATCCAGGGGAAGTCCACTTAAAATGTGGTGGCTGCCATGGGCCAGACACCATGCTCCGCTCTGGGATTATGGGAACAAGGCCACAGAGACAAGTGCCATTTTCATCAAGAGTGAAAAAAATGCTCCACATTACTGGGCATTATTTTGTCTGCACTGGCTCGTGTAAACCTATGCAAGGCCTATAAGAAACATCCTAATTTCAATCTCCATTTGAGAGCTAGTTAGTGGCCTGAAGCTTGTGGGCTTAACCACGATACCATGAGTGTGTCTGTAAGGGAACCCCAGGACCTCACCGACCAGGAGGTCTGCCAGAACCATGGATCAGGGAAAAGGTGCCCAAAGCCAGTGGAAAGTTCTGGAAGAATTCCTTCCTTTCACAGTAAAGACAGAAGACTTCATGGAGGGTCTTGAGGGCTGGAGACCGAGCACAGCCTGGTCCTCTCTGCAGATCTGTGTCCCACCCAGCTCACAGTGTTTGGCCGGATGCAGGAGGGTTGCTGGGAGCCGGCTCAGTGCCGCTCCTCCCAGCTCATCAGTAAATTCAGCTCAAACTCAGTGAAGTCTCAGCTGTCCCTATGAGAAACACAGAATTGTTTTTAAAGATAAGCCATGTGGCAATCATGATCAGACTCCTTATCTGAAAAACATAAATCAAGAAGTTCATTATGTTTCTCTGAGAGAAAGCAGTGTGGAATCAGTGTCGGCAGCAGCCTGGAAACATTTAACATGAACTGCAATGAGGCAAGACCCTGGAAACTGTGACACTCGACTGGAAACACAGAAGAAGTGTGCCTACAACTCAGAACAATAGCGATCAGGAAAAGGCATTCCATCTCCTGCTGGCAAGTCACACACACACACACACACACACACACACACACACAC
>NW_025408899.1:1087-28494 GCF_002201575.2 Neomonachus schauinslandi | reverse complement strand
AGGAACCAGTCAAGAAGGCTGTTGCAACACACAGAGCACCAAGAAAGGTCAGAGGAATTAGAAGGCTTCTCCATGGCTAAAGAAAAGGATGAGGAACTGGGATTTTAATTTTTTGTTTTTATTTTTATTTATTCATTTATTTATTAGAAAGGGAGAGAGAGGGAAAGAGAAGCTCAAGCAGACTCCACCCTGAGTGCAGCCCCCAACCGGGGCTCGATCCCATGACCCTGAGATAATGATGTGAACCGAAACTAGGAATCGGATGCTTCACCGACTTCACCACCCAGGCACCCCAAGGAAGAGGAGTTTCAAAGCTGATGCTTTCTGAGCTTAGGAGAAAAGAGGCTTGGATCTACAGAAAGTTATTTCCACCACCATTTCCTTTCCTGTGTCCCTCTAGCTAGGCTTCCAATCCCACTCCTGACCCAGGACAGGGAAGGAAGGAGCAGGGACTGGGCTATGTCAGGACAGAGGCACATGACCATCACACACGGTGGGCACTGCTGGGTGTGCCTGGTAGCCTGCCCCCCATACAGGGAGCCCCCCCCGCAGCAGGGCATGCATGTCTCAGCACCAGTGCTTGACACTAATGGGGATGCCATAAGGAGGGAGGGAGGGATGAAAAGGAGGGCAGAGGGATGGAGGGGTAGGTGAGTGTGTGGATGGACTGATAGATGGATGAGTCTGGATGGGTGGCTGGAAGGATGGAGGGATGGATGGATGGATGGGTGGATGGGCGGATGGGTGGATGTATGCATGGGTGTATGGATGGATGGATGGATGGACAAGTGAGCAGACTGATGGATGGGTGGATGGACAAGTAAGCAGATGGATGGATGGGTGGGTGGGTGGATGGATGGACAGGTAGGCAGACGGATGGATGGATGGATGGATGGATGGGGTGACAGACACTGACGTAAGAAAATTACACAACAAAAAATCCACAGGAAAACAAATGCTCAAGATTAATATTTAGCCACCTGTTGCCATGCCAACACAAACATCCCACATGTCTGAATAAATAACAAGGATGACTAACTGTATCCACTTTGATTGCTATTTTTGAAAGTTAAAGTGCTGCTCAGCTGGTTGTAGAATCTCAGAAATATTGTTTCACTCCAGGAAGCGACGAGCCTAATCTAGCTTCTCCTTCCCTAGCGGAAGCTGTGAAGGAAGTGAGGCATGAGCTGAACAAGGACTTCCCATGAGCGGCAGCCTTGTCCTCTGGTGACACACACTCTCACGTGTCGACAAAGTCAGGCTTCTTTGCACAACACCTCTGAGGGAAGGACTCTTCCTGCTCAAGGGCCGTAAAAGTTTTATTCTCCCCACAAGGAGAAGATAATGACCCAAGAGCTCCGATCGTTGCAAAAGCAACATGTACTGATGTCAACCTTCTATTTTCTTAGGGTAACTGAATTGTTTTATTGTCCTTAGTCCTCAGCCAGGAATTAGCATTAGACTGTCTGAGTGTGGCACATCACAGGGCTGGGCAGGACGGGCACGGGCGATCACCGAGGCCTTCCCGGATCCTTGCAGGTGCTGTCCACATGGGGTAAACTTCATGCTTTTTAAACGTTTGGGTTTGGTGTGTTAGAGAAAACTGCATTCTAACATACACTGAAAATTATGCTTTGTGGTACTTCCTGTCTGAATCACAAGTATCTGCCTCAATCAAAGTACGTGCACAATGCAATAGAACAGTGGCAGGAGGAACGTGGGCCCATCACCAGCGTCCCAGGTCCCTCCCTCCCGGGCCTAGCACAGGGGCGCTCCATCCCCCGGACTCCGCTGGTGCAGCCCCACAGCTAAATTTAGCACACTCAAGTCGTGAAAAAACACGTTTCCACAGCAAACGCTGTTAGCAGATTCACATGCATGCCCTTCCTTATTCCTCGGAATGCCCCCACAGATGGGGAAACCGAGGCTTCAGGGGGTGAATGAGCTCTCCCTGGAAGCATGGCGCCGGGATCTCAGCTGCGGGCTGGGCACACCCCTAGCCGGGCATAGGCTTCCACAGGCTTGTCCTCAGCCCTCAGTTAGAGACTCATCCTTCCCCACTGCCACGCACAAGGTCAGCCCCCAGCGTCTCACACCCTGGTCTCCATGCAATCGTCACCCTGCCCTCCGACCACGACACGGTGGAAACCGGCGGCAGCCTGGTTCATTTCGAGTGCCCCCACGGTGGGTTCCTTAGGACATTTCTAGATAATAACTAACTAAACGTCATGACTTTGAAGTCACTCACGTGGTCCAGTTTTCCGTGTTCTGCAGGGACCTGCCTTATTCCTAGCACCTCCCAGAAACCGTGGCCCAGACTGAGAAGGTCTCCCAGGAATGAGCGGGGCTGCGGTGTCTACCCTGGGGGGCCACTCCCTCGTCCCTCAGATGTTGGCGTCTCTACCCAGAATACCAGAGAACACACTCAATCCTCATGATTTGGGGATTCCATATTAGGAATTTTCCCACTCCCTAACATCTATTTGTGACCCTAAAATCAATACTCATGGAGTTTGGCGGTCGAACTCAAGGGCAAGCGGGGAGTGGTGGAGAGCCTGACTTGCCCGACGCTCACGTTCCCTGCAGGGTGGGAACAAGGTGACCCTCTGCCTGGTTCTTCCTGCTCAGGCTGTACACACGGTCCTTCTCACCGGCCACTGAGTGCTAAGTTGTCTGCATTTTTGTGCTTTCTTTTGGTGACTTTGCAGCTTAAAATTGTCCCCAAGCATGGTGCTGGCGTCTAGCGCCCCTGAGTTCGAGACACCCTCATGTGTCTCCGGAGAAAACAGGGGCATGAGATGAGCTTTACTCAGGCTCAAGCTCATGGTTAATCAAGCAGAAGTCTGCATTAAATAAGGTGTCCTTAAACAGAAACACTTACAAAATAAGGTCATCTACTGACCGGTTGATGAAAGTGTCTGACAAGGGGCTCCCAGGAACCTAGCCCTGAATGTCCCCTGGACTAACAGGTCAGTGTTCACTAATCCAGCATCTGCAATGACTTTACAACCATAACCACCGCCAACTAGGATCAACCATAAGTATCACCTCTGGTAGCAGAAGGCCAGGTGTTGAGCTGCAGGATCTTGGAGCTCCTCCCAGGGCAGGTTCTCAGGGTGACAATGCAACTGTCAGTCCAGGAGAAAGCCAACCATGGGCAGAGACCAAACCAGAAACACCAGGCCACAAACAGAACCTGTCAGGATCCAAAATAAAACAGATCCGGTCCACAAAAGCCCAGTGATGGACACAAATCGGATGATCGGTTTGGTTTTCAGGACAAACTGAGAACAAAGTCTTCAGCGAGAAGACAAACTGTAATGACCAACGTGTCCTTACTAACAGACACAGGCATCACATTTCCACGGGCATCAGAGAGGTGCCCCGAACCATGCTTCCCACCAACCGCGGCAACACGCACCACGCTCTCTCTGTAGACTCACCTTGATCCGATTGGATTAGCTCTGTAGCAGGTAAGGGATGAATGCTCAGCTAACGGAGGGCACCTGTCCTCGAGAAAACAGTGTCCAGGAAAATAACAGACTAGGAAAAACCCACAACGTGCTGACCAAAGTCCTTGGTGCAGACCAAGACTTTGCAGATTATAGAAATGTGCCCTAAAGTAACCAAAGTATATACACAATGACATTTGGGAGGTATTGCTTAAAGTAGCAGAGGGTGCCTGGGTGACTCAGTTGGTTGAGCATCTGCCTTCGGCTCAGGTCATGATCCCGGGGTCCTGGGATCGAGCCCAGCATCGGGCTCCCTGCTCAGCGGAGAGCCTGCTTCTCCCTCTCCCTCTGCCTGCCGCTCTGCCTACTTGTGCTCTCTTTCTCTCTGTCAAATAAATAAAATCTAAAAAAATAAAAATAAAACAAAGTAGCAGAAACATGGAAACAAAGAAATGACCCATAAAAATGTAGTTCAATAAAATTGGTGATTTTAAGCAAATAAATACTACATGGCCGTTAACAATGATGGTGCAGACCTTTAATTATTGCATAGACACAAGGCCACAATATGTCACAGGAGTTAAAACATGCAATGTGCACTACAGAGGACATAAATTGAGTCCCAATTTTTGTAGATGATAGATAGAGGGATGGGTAGACAGATTGATGGATGGATAGATAATAGATAAATGGATAGATGGATGGATAGATGGATAAATGGATGGACAGATGGATTAATAGATGGATACATAAATAGATGATAGATGGGTAAGTAGATGGATGATATAGATAGGTACATAGATAGATGGGTAGATAGATGGACAGATGGAGAGATACAAACATGGATGGAGGGATGAAAATAGATGACACAGATAGGTACATAGAAGACAGACAGAAGATATGGATGGACTAATGCGGATAGACAGGGTAAATACGGAGACAGGGATGTGGAGAAACATCCTAAAGACACACAGACATACGCATATTTCCGTGCACATCCACACACACGTGACTGGGTACGTGTGCATCCGACGGCAAGCCCAATCTGTTACCAGTTTCCTCTAGTAAGAATGCGAGTAATTTGTTGTGTTGTGTTCCTCTGTATTTTCACATTTTTCTGTCAGGAACACGTACAACTTGCATAAAATACTTCTAAAATGCTGCAAGAACAGTAAGCTGGACGGTGCAGTCAGTGGGCAAGAAGGCGGGTCTCACGGCTCCCTCCGCTGTGTCTCCCGGCACGAACGTGGCTCACCTTCCTTCAAGCAGGAAGGGCCCGCTGCACACCCTGCATCTAGCCGACTCCTTGCCCACGAGGGGTGGACATGATGAATAACTGAGGGCACCTAAGACCGAAGGCCGTGCGGCAAACGTCCAAACATCTTACAAGTTCAAACCCAACGACAGAATCGCGGGAAGTAAGCAGGAGCGAGCCGGGGTCCTGCGGGCAGGGGCAGCGTTCGTCCCTGGCACGCGGGCTATGAGAGCAGCACGGTTTATATCCGGGTACAAACCTCAGAAACACAACAGAAGCTCATGACCCGACCTGAGGACTAAGGCTTCCTCTTGGTTTTTCTCCTCTGCCCCTCAGCCCTTGGCGCATCATCTCTGCGCTTACCCAGGACTGACGCAAGCCCCCGTCTGTCATCCTTTGGAGAAGGCTTTAGCTCAGCAACTGGCTTACAAGAGACGTGGCTCTGACGTCCGAATCACTACCACTGGACTGCTCTGACCCACCAGAGATAATCGCACTAGGCAACTCTCTATGGGGGATAAGTAAGCTCTTTAACCCCAAGTAACAAAATTCTTCTGTTAGAAGAAGAGGGGGCAAGTTGTTCACCTGCATCTACCCGCGGTGGTGCTGGCTGCAGCCCAGAGCCAGCGTGAAGCGAGGCGGGGGCGGGGGTGAAGCCCCGGCAAGTCACAGGGCACAGAGAACTGTGGCCAGCAGCAGCCCAGTCTAGCAGAGCTCGGTGAGAAACGGGGCGAGAGCTCGGTGAGAAACGGGGCGAGAGCTCAGAGCTGCTCGGTGCGCGTGAACGGCAGCGCCCGCGGCGGAGGGCACGGGACGAGGGCTTTGATGAGGAACACGGTCATCACGGGCGACCAAGTACAGCACAGCGTGGCAGAAACTCAGGAGACGCTTGAAGTGCACGGGCCCTTCCTGGGCACAGGCTAAACGGCATTCCCCAGGTTGGGACAAGGGGCAGCACCCACCATGCGAGGCCTTCCCCGGGTTCTCTCCCCCGCTCCCCCTGCTGGGACAGCATGGAGGACCAGGGTGTAAGGGCGCAGAGCGACAGGAAGGCCAGAGCCTGGGTCCCTGAGTCACGGTCACAGCAAACATCTTCTGAAAGAGATTGTAAATATTTTGGCTTGCCACACCTGCGCAACTCTGCCTTTGTAGTTGGAAGGCAGCCCTGGATAAAACGTCAATGAAGGGGCGTGCCATTTTCTATCCCAGGAGGGGCAGCGATCCCAAGGCCAGGGTGTGTGGCCCCCCGGCTCAGAGCGGAACCCTCAGGGGCAGCCGCCCAGCCAGGAGCATCCACACTGCGGTCTGTGCGAGTGGAGTAAAAACTCACCTTGTTTCAATCCCCCTACATGTGGTGAGTGTTCCTTACAGCAGCTGAGGTTAACCTCCCTGACTGACGGATGGATCGGCATTCCAAAGGCAGAAGGGAAACTGCAGGGTGGAACAGTTTCTAATTTTCTTTAAGTCTAGACTTGGGCATGGGAACCCAGTGGTTATTTCCTTCTAATTTTCACTTTTCAATACACATTGTTGCAGAAGAATTTAAAGGTTTGTTTTGTTTTTTTAACTAGAAACAAAAACGAGTGGGGACTCACTTTGGAACAAGATTGACTTAACAGGGGCTGGACGTGCTCTCCTGCCTGAAGCGACCAAAAAGCTCCCCAAATACACCAAACAGTGTTGTGAGGACAGCAGAGATCAGTCAACAAAGGACAGGATCCAGGAGACCACACGAGCCCCCCAGGTCACTGCCTTGGAGCGGGGATGATGCGGTGCCTCTGGGGAGACCGAGGCAGCGGATTTGCAGGACCGTGTGCCTGAGGTAAGAGCCGAGAGGAATCCTCGGAGCACGGAGTGCTCAGCTGGGCGCTGACCTGACGCGCGAGCAGGCACACGACAAGGGCAAGTGGAGTCCAGAGTGGAAGAAAGGAAATAACAAAGGTCAGAGCAGAAACTAATAAAACAAAAAACAGAAGAGAAAAACCAATGAATCCAAAAGTTAGGTTTTTGCAAAGATCAGTAGAACTGAAAAAGCTCCCGGCGGACTGGTCAGGAAATAGAAGACGCCCCTTTCTCTCACCAGGAGCAAGAGAAGCGGCGTCCCTCGAGATTCCTCCTTTAGTAAGGGGATGACAAATCCAATAACTCAAGTGACGTGGACAAGCTCTGTGGGAGACACAGTCTACCAAAGCTCACTCAGGAGGAAAACTGCCTGAGCAGCCTAGACTCACTGAAGGATCCGTGTTGTAGTTGAAAACCTTCCTGCGAAGACAACCGCAAGCCCCAAGCCCGGGAGGCTTTCCCAGGAAGCTCTGCCAAACATTGAAGAAAGAACTAAAACCAGTTTTACTCACACTCCCCCCAAACATGGAAAAGGAAGGAATGTTCCCGAACTCATCCTAGGGGGCAAGACTGACCTTGATGTGCCCAAACCAGACAAAGACATTCCAGGAAGAGAACAAAGACCAGCATTCCCCCTGAAGGCAGACCCAGTAACCAGCGATGAGGCCAAAGGGGCAGGGAGGGGGCGGGGAGCTCTGGGGGGCAAGGGAGTTTCCTTATCCTGATTGTGGTGCGGGCTTCACAGGAATGGACCAGGTCAAAACCTACCACTTTGAATAGCTGCACCTTTTAAAATGTTAATTGTGCCTCAATAAGGCTTTTCTTCTTAAGTGAAAATTCACCGGGACAAAGGTCAAAAAAGGGACTAATCTCCCGTTAAGCTTCCGCTTCAGACCTGACCACAGAAGAAAAGCAGGGATGATCCTGGTGAACCTGAGCTCCCAGGCTCCCAGGCCAGAGCCTGTTCCCGCCAAAGGGTGGAGCACAGCTCCCCAAACCTCCTCCACCCACCCAGGGCCGCCGGGCTTCCAGTCTGAAGACGGCCTGATCCCCATCTTCAGGGGGCTTTGGATCCACTGGGCAACCAGATCTGGAACAAACCACTGAAAAAGAGGGGCCCAAGAGAATCCTACAGAGGGACAGAGTGCCTGGGACACACGGAGGGGGGCTGATCACTCTTTCTCCACTGGAGGTCTGCGGGTGAAGCTCTGTACCCCCCGAATGTCGAGAAATAGGAGAAGTAAGTTTCCAAAGTAAAGAAAGGAATCAAGAGATGAGTGATGTATGCCAGCCAGGGTCTCAGGATTTATCCAGGAGGCTACTGGTGGACATGAGATATCTGGAGAGAAGCCCAGGGGCTGGGGAGGAGAAACTGCAACTTCTGTTTCTCAAGATTAACTTCAAGACAAAACAGAAACCACTGGAACGATCGATTTAGAAGACTTTCAGCTGATTATCGGTGAGATTATCATCCACACCAGTAAAGCCCGCACTCATGCCCGGGACGGCTGCGGAGCCCGCCCGCAGGGAGCCACCTGCTGGGGGGGGCGGCCGCACAAGCAACCCCCCTCCCGGGGGCTGTGCAAGCCTCAAACTCAGGGAAGTTCCTCTGCTTTTACATGGAATTCGCCACAAAATGTATTTTTAAGTCAGCTGCATTCCCTGCTATTTTCCTGCGCGCCCCAGACACATCTGGAAACTGTCACGATTAAGGGCTGCGTGCACCAGGGCTGGACGGCAGCCTCAGGACACCTCACCCGGGTGGACACTGGGAGCGCACTGGACCAGCCCCTCCCTCCACAGCCCTGCGCTCTGAGGGCACAGCTGGGCCGCCCCAGGGGTATCTGTTCCAGTTTCTTCCTGCTGTGGACGCCGGAGAGAGAGCCCAGCATCTCCTGTAAGAGAAAACTCATACTGGTGGGCCAGTGGGCACCAGCCCAGCGCAGGCCAGACTTCTACCTGGTTTTCAAACTGACGAGATCAGTTGTGCAGACTGGAATTTTCTCCCTCTTTCTGCGGACACTTGTAATGTTGAAGCCTCACTCGGTGCAGACGACAGCTATCTCTCGGGTCTGCCCAACACTCCCTTGTAAGGAAGGCTTGTGTCTGGGGCGGAGCAGACGCCTTCGGGCTCCAGAACAACTCCCAGAGCTTGTGCGTGGACACCGAGTTGCTCCTGCTGCACCCAGGCCATCCGAAGGGAAGCCCACAGCTGCCAGGCATCTCTACGGAAGGAAACTGAGTCACAGGGCCGGGCAGAGAAGGAAGCCAGTGAAGCATGACCTGCACGGGGCCTGCCGCCGAGCTGAAGTCAGAGCCGGGTAGCCTTCTGGAGTCAGAGCTGCAGGGACTGAGGAGCATTCCTTTTCCATGTATTCCCTTGACTGGATGAAAACACGGAGGAGGAAGCCGGCTCTCTGAACATCCGAACCACACACAGAACCCACTCCCCGATGGCGAACGCCACACTCACGGCTCTCCAAGGGCAGGTCCCTCTCGGAGCTCGTCCTGACCACAGCTCACCGGCCACCCGGCAAGTGACGGCCAGCAGCTGCCCTGCGCACGGACCCGAGTGGCAGTCGGCCACGCAGGGAGTGGGTCCGTCACTGTTTTGTGAAGACTGATTACCAATACCTTACATTTAAAATATTCCTATAGTACTTGTCAAATCCATTTGCACTGTGATAATAAAGACTCTGACTTCATCATAACAAGGAACTTACAAGGAAAATTAGGAATTTGTTTTAAGTAAGCCAAAGGCTCCCACTTAAACACCGCTCCCAAGGGCCCTGCAGAGCCCAGAGGACCCACATGGACTGACCTTGTAGCCCTCAGGCCAGCCTCCCCAGGAGCTGAGGGCGTCCCCAGAGGGCAGGGTCAGGGGTGAGGAGCTTCCTATGAGACGTGCAGAGAGAAGAGTAGCTGGAGGGCTCTCCACGGCCCACCCCCACCTCCCAGTCCTCGCACACCTTTCTGCTGAACCCCTGTGAGCGAGACTTCATCCCTGTGCAAAGGGAAGTTGGTGGGAAATGAGACTCTCCTGATGGCCAGGTGTGGGGAGCTGCCAGGGAGGCGGGTGACTCGGGGGGGGCTCGTCTCCAGGGGACGGGGGACCAAGTGAGAGGAACAGAAGATGGCCGCTAGGCATCACCATCCCCAGAGGGGCCTGCGGGAAGCTGGGGTTCCCCCATGAAGTGGGAGCCCTGGGGTCTCCACCCATGAAGTGGGAGCCCTGGGGTCCCCTCCCCCGCATGAAGCGGGAGCCTGGGGTCCCCTCCCCCCCATGAAGCGGGAGCCCGGGATCCCCTCTCCTGCATGAAGCGGGGGCCCCTGGGGTACCCCCATGAAGTGGGAGCCCTGGGGTTCCCCTCTCCCCATGAAGCAGGAGGCCTGGGGTCCCCTCCCACCATGAAGTGGGAGCCCTGGGGTACCCCCATGAAGCGGGAGCCCTGGGGTTCCCCTCCCCCCATGAAGCAGGAGGCCTGGGGTCCCCTGCCCCCATGAAGCAGGAGCCCTGGGGTCCCCTCCCCCCATTAAGTGGGAGCCCTGGGCTACCCCCATGAAGCGGGAGCCCTGGGGTTCCCCTCCCCCCATGAAGCAGGAGCCCTGGGGTCCCCTGCCCCCATGAAGCGGGAGCCCTGGGGTCCCCTGCCCCCATGAAGCGGGAGCCCTGGGGTGCCCTCCCCCCATGAAGCGGGAGTCCTGGGTTCCCCAGCACACAGAGGTGCAGGCGCCCCTAGCTGCTTCCAGGGCCCCGCCCCAGCGGCTCCTCCTCATCCAGCCTGCAGACCCGTGCTCTCCAGCGCTCCACAAGGCCTCGTACACCCCTGGGTGGGGCTGCATCCAGGCACAGATCCCCAAACCCGCTAGGTGATCAGGAAGCTGAGGCGGCAGAACAGGGCAGCTGTCTGGCGGGCAGAGCCCCCTGCCTACTTTGCGGCTGGGCTACGTCCCCAGGCTGCCTCCCGCCCAGGGCTTCCTGTCACATGGACAGTGGTCTGGCATGGCCTGGCTGTCTGATGGATGTCAGTTTTGGAGTAGATCCCCATGACCTCACAATGGAGGCTACAGGGCAAGAAAGGGGTTGGGGGAGGCTGGGGAGGGCAGAGGGCCCGCCAGCCCCAGGCCAGAACCCCAGAGGAGGGCAAGAAGGGCAGAAATGTCACAGTTTTAGGACTCGCTTTTTAATTATCGTGGTGACAAGCTTCTACTGCGGTGCTTAACAGATGAGAACATTCCAGACTGGAACAGGCCTGTGTACAGAAGAGCAGCCGGTGGGGAAGGAGCCCATGAAGGCAGCAAAGTGGCCGGCCTGCAGGCCAGAGGGGCACCGCGGCCCGCCCACCACAGCCCCAGGCTACAGACCTCAGGGGGCCGGTGCAGTTCATTCTAGAACACCCAGCAGATGCTGCCAGTGGGCACGAGCTGGGGCCAAACACACCAGAACCACAGGGCGGCCACAGACTCTGAAGCTCAACAACCCGGTTCCGCCCCGCGTGAACACACTCCCAGAATACCGTGGGAAGTGTCAGAGGCCCAGTGGCTCTGAGTCAATCTTTTTTGGGGGTGGGGGGGCGACGCAGGAGGTCTTAAAAGCGAAGGGATGATGCAGGGTCACAAGGTCCAGCTAATTTGGGGGTCAGGTTCTGTCTTTATCTTCGTATTTTTAAGTTCCCAATTTCTACCAAATAATTTAAAAATAGAAAAAAAAAAAAATCCCGGTTTATGAGAGCAGAGAGCTGGGAAACAAGCCACAGGGGAAAATTAAATATTTCTGCATGAGCAGTCTGTCATGTGACTGCACCTACCAAGCACCCACTCTAACCTACCAGACCCCAGAGATGGAGCCGCCTGGCACCTCAGACGCACCCTCCTCCTCCTCTCCTGCGTCCCCCACGGAGGCTTCTCATCTGGACTGTCCCCTGTTTCCCAAAGCCTAGGTCCTCGCCATTACTAGCTTGCTCCTGTGACCTCAGTCCAGGGCCCAATGACCTGCAAAATGTCCTCCCACAGGAGCCTATCACAGCAGGAGTCAGCCCAACCCTGGTCCCAGGGTCTCCAATGGCAGGCTCCCTCTTCTGGACCTGAGTCTGCAGGGTGGTAAAATGGGTTTGTGTTCATTTCACCAATAATCTGTGCAAGTCGTCTTCCTTCTATAAGGGACTTGGTCAGCAGAGCATCTGTCCCGCCTGCCTCAGAGAATCCGTGACACTAAGCATGGTCCTTTCAAAACATTTCTGAAACTACAAAATCCGTGAAGATATAAGGTAAAGTTTATGCAAATGAAAGCTTTCTGGAAATCTTGTGAGTGTTCACTATGATGTCACTTTCCTTGGCTATTTTAGAAACACTTTAAGTTTCTGAGGGGAATTTCGCCATGCACAGTAAGCCGGAAGACCCCATTTTTGTTCTGCAACCCTCATATTTTAAAATACTGCTCTTTTTAAAAAGCAATTAAGATTTGGTGGCAAAGCATCGTACTGGCCAGATGTGAAAAGTGACTTCAGGGTCCAATTTTCTAACACCGACTCAGTAAAGAAATTATCCATATCCAGACAACCCTCGCTGTGCCCGCCTTGGAGTCCGCTACTTAAGAGTGGGATGCCCTCTTGGATGTCTGCCTTGGTTGGCTACACAGACCCTCGGGAAGGAAAACCGATTTCTCTCTCTGGAAGGAACAGCATTGCTGAGAATGACCCCAGCCAAAGACCCCCAAGAAGCTGCCTGCACAGTCAGCAGCCCCTGAGGGAGGTGGTCTGCCAGGTACTCGGTTTCAAAGTTCCAACGCTGTCCGCCCACTTCCTACAGTTCACTCAGGATTTTACAACTTTTGCAGGCTCTTGGGCGGTGCCAAAATGAGTCGGGCTCAGGCAAGAAAAGTGGAAACTATTTTTGGCATCCAGAAGGGCAGCTGTAGGACGCGGACACAGTCGGCGCCTAAAAGGCATGCCTGCCTTTACAGATTTGGAGAGTTTCTCATCAGGGACGCATCCGGAAACCTCGAGGCCTGCAGCCAACTCGGGGCGCACTAGGCCTGGGCTGCGGCCGAGGGTCGGGGTCGGCCTCCGCGGAGGGGGCATTCCGGGGAGAGGCGAGGTCGGCACGGGTGTCTGCGCCGCGCAGAGGCCAAGTGCGCGACACTTTGTACCCACTTGAGCGCCAAGTGGCAGCGAGTGTGTCACCCCCGCGAGAGGCGCGCCGGGGCGGAAACGCGCTCCGAGTCCTCCGTCTACACCCAGCTGCCCCGGAACTCGCAGACCCGCACCACGGCTGCCGCGCTCGCTGGGGCACCGGAAAAGTCCGAGGGAACGCGCGCCCCTCGAGGAGGGGATACCCGGGCAGGAGGCTCTCGGCGCCCAGCGGATGAGGGGAAAGGGCGCCGCTAAGGGTCTCTGAGGGTCCGAGAGGGAATGTCCCCCAAAGAGGGGACGGGGCTATTGCGGTCCTGGAGGAGGGGGAGGCGCGGGGGCGCACCAACCTAGGGCAGGAGGGGGACCGAGAGAGGCCGCAGAGAGGAGAAGGGGGCGCGGAGGAGGGAAACCAACAGGAGAGGGAAACGGGGAGGGGGAGGCGCGGAGGAGGGGACGGAGAGGAGGAGGGGAAGGGGACTGGGAGGAGGGGTGGGGGATACACCGCGTTCGGGCAGGGTGGGGACGGAGAGGGGCGGGAGCAGGGAGAACTGGGCGCGGAGGGGGCGCGAACGGACAGGGATGGGGCCCGGCGGGGGCGGCGAGCGGGACTCTCCCGGGTTGCCCCAACAGCTTCCCCGTCCAGCCGGGGATTCCAAGCTGCTAACAAAGGAAGCTCCGGAGGCCGCGCGCCCCGCGCTCAGGTCGGCCCTCCGCGCCCGGGCCAAGGCGGACAAAGGCCGGAGGGCCACTGCCCGGCCCCCAGACCCACAGTCCCGCCTACGCCCTCTGGTCCCCCGTCCGGGCCCCCCACCCAGCCACCCCCGGCCCCGCGCCCCCCTCACTCACAGGATGGAGGTCTGCGGCGCCACGGCGGGCACGGCCTCCAGCAGCAGATGCATGCAGCGCACGGTGGTACGGAAGCACAGACAGCGGCTCGGACAGCCGGCGCCCGGCTTCGGGGCGACAGTGGCCAGCGCCCCCCAGCCGCAGCAGATCACGAGCGCCAGCAGGCAGCGACGCGCGGGGCCCGCGGGGCGCACGGCCATGGCCCTGGGCGCGCGACGCTCGGACGCAGGAGGACCGGGAGGGCCCGGCGCGACCCTGAGGGCTCCGGACTGCGCCCGCCCGCACGGCCCACGTCCCAGCTGTGCGCTGGGGGCGGGGGGCGCCAGCTGTGCACATGCGCGCGGCTCCTCCCTCCGCACCCTCCCGGAGGGCCGGGGCGGGGCGGGACCTCAGGCCCGGCGTCAAGCTGCTGCGCCCGGGTCCCAGCTTAGGGGCCGCCCGGCAGCCCTCTCTGGAGGCTCACTGGTGCAGAGGGTTGATGGGGCCCCCGGGGACAAGTCCACGTCTGCACTTGGGAGCTGGGGGCCTCGGCCATCTCGCCTAGCTGCGCTTTCCACATGTGTGCAAAGGGTTTTTTGTGGGGTGTTTTTTTTTTTTGGTCTTTGTTTTATAAAAGCGCTTTTAGCGTGCTCACTTTGTTCCAGGCGCGGTTCCAAGGGGCCTCTCCCTCTCTCTCTCTCCCTTCTCTCTCCCGCACTCTACCTCTCTCTTCCTCTCTCTCAATCTACCAACTTCCCCTCCTCTTTCTGTGAACACACACAGGCTGCAGCAGGATTGAAGCCAAACAGCCTGGCACCTGCCTGTGCCCGCCCCCCCCACCCCCGACCAGCTTGCAGCCAGTGCTGGCCCCAGGGCACTGTCTGGAGCACAGAGGACATTTATGTCCAGTCCTGGGTTCAGTGCTGAGACAGGTGGACTGACGCTCAGTGCCCTTTAGCTCCCTGCCTGGAGGACACACCCAGAGGAAACCCTTGCACCCACCCCAAGTGGGACTTGGGTGGAACCACCAGCAGACACAGGAGGAGCTGTGGAAAGGAGGGGACACTGAGTCACACACATACATGTCTGCAATTTTGTTCTAACACTCTACGTGTTATCCACTGATTCTCACAAGAACCCAATCCCTGCATTTGGCAGATGAGATCGTCACCAAGTGCCAGTGTCCAGGCGCAGCCCTGGTGTGTGATGCGTCCGCTGTGTGGGCTGGTGGCAGTCTAACCCAGGGGTGCCGGAGGGTGTACAAGGTGAGACTGGTGAGTGACCAGGCACCTTCCTGGGGATGGGTGAGCACATACCTGCAGGGCACACAGTTTCAAGGGTCCCCATCTGGGGGCAGCTGAGCTGGGGTCTGACTCAAGGCCCTTCCGGAGGCTTGTGTGTGTGTCCTTGAGACCACTGTCCCCACTACCACATGGAGCAACCTTCCTGGTCACCTAGGGACCCAGCACAAGCCATCCCAGGGTGCTGTATACTAAGCAGTCATAAACGTCCCCCAGTGGGCACTCCTGGGCTCCCCGTACTTCTACGAGTCCCCACCTAAATGCCCCGCAAGAATTTTAAGCTTATCATGTCAGAAACGTGAAATGTGACTCTCCCTGAAAATGTATTTTTCCTCCTGAATCACTAATTTGGTCCTCCAAACCACTTCCCTGTAACTTCCCCCTGGAAGTTGTCCCCACCCTCATCCTTACCCCGCTTCATGGAGCTGTGAATTCCAATTCCAGGTGCTCATCACGGCTGGAGAAACTCTGTTCTCTGTAGCCTTGCTTTCCATAACCATTGACAGTCCCGTCCCTCGCCGCCGCCCCCGGCTCACCACCGAGACTCCCTCCTGGGGACCCTGCCTCCTGGGTCTGCTGACCATCCTCCCTGCAGGGGACAGAGAATATGTCACAGCTGTGGCCGCACCCCTTCCCAGTCCAGACATCGGATTGAAGTGGGCAAAGGCCATGTTTCACAAAACATCTTCAATGTCCAGCCACCCCAGGAGGTGTGGGCCTCTAACACACATTGTTAGCTTCTCTTCTCAGTTAGGCAGCTCTGTCCACACCAGCCGTGGGGTTAATTGTAGGAGTCCGTCTGGCTGGGGGTGCACACAGGGCTTTGATCAAACGCTAATCTAGGTGTGGTGCTGCAGGGATTTTGTAGATGAGATTAGCATTGGTTGACAGCTAGGATCTGTTAACGTGAAGTCAAGAAGATTACCTGCCACAATGTGGGTGGACTTCACCCAATCGGTTTAAGGTCTTAAGAGTAAAAGCTGGGGGTTCCCAGAGAAGAAATTCTGCCTCAAAACTGCAGCCTCGACCCCTGCCTGAGTTTCTAGTCTGCTCCCCTGCTTTACAGATTGAGGAATCCCCAGTCCCCACAATCACAGGAGCGGGTTCCTTAAAACCAATCTGTCCATCCGTCTTCCTTCCTTCCTTCCTTCCTTCCTTCCTTCCTTCCTTCCTCCCTTCCTTCCTTCCTTCCTTCCTTCCTTCCATCTTCCGATTGTGCTGTTTCTCCAGAGACCCCTGGCTGACACAGCCGTTTGCAGAACGCTGGCTGAGGAGGTGTGGGGGGAGGCCAGTACCAGCATCCATGCCTGAAAGAATTCACCCTACTGAAGCTCCTTCTTCTGCTGGGCTGAGGGCACTTCCCGCGTCTTGCGTTCATTATTTCCTGCTCCTGCCCTCTAGAGGCCCAGGGAAGCCTCACACCCCAGGCTCCTGACTTGCCCCAGAACGTCCGAGGACTTCAAAGCTACAGAAGGTCGGCGTGGCCCAGGACCCAGGTGAGATATCCCCGTTTCCCTTTGATGGCGATTTTGCAAATCTTATTATCTGGCCCAAATCCTGCTATCTCTGTGCTAATTGATAACCTTTAGTTGCTTTGGTATTCATACAAAGAAGCCAAGATAAGGGGTGAAGAAATTCTGTGCTAACCTCAACCCTCTGTTTTCTGTGAATGCGATCTTTCTAGAGTCTCAGGGTGACCCTGGAGACTGAAGACAATGCGAGGTGTGTGTGCAACGACCTGCAGATGAAGAAGTCACCAGCACTTGGAGAATCGAAGCTCCTTGCCAGAGGACTTGTAGCTAATCGGGGGAAGATGGGGCGGGGGGAGGGAGGTGGCTCTGCACTCACATGGTGCCAAGCCCTGGCGGGAACTGCCACACAATGCTGGGAACCCTCTGAGACCTCCGCTGGGCCGCTGCACCCCACCCCAGTCCCCCCTTATCCTCTGCAGAGTTGCCTGGGGCCACCTGGAGCCTGGCACCTGGACGTCCTTATAGCCACAGCCCAAGGCCCTGGCTGAGCCAGGGCTGGCCCTTGCCCTCAGGCTGCAGAGCTGAGGGGGGCAGTTCCTCCCCTGCTCAGTCCGCTGCCCCCACTCCTGAGAGCCCCCGTTGTCCATCTGGCTCTGGTGAGAAGCCCCAAGCCCAGGGTGCTTCTCACCCTTCATGCCCACAGGGTCCCCCCGAAGTTGGCAGTTTGTATTTCCTGCTGCCCCTTCACGGGGTAATGATGTCATCTGTGTACCTGCCTGTCTCCCTGCCAGACGGGGCAGTCCTCAAGGATGTGTGCAGAAAAGGGCGCAGGTTTGGAACCAGAACCAGGCAGCCTCACACTCTTGGCCACTCTCTTCTCCTCCCTGGGTCTCAGTTTCCCCATCTGTGACAGGAGGCCAGGTGGCAGCGAGTCTGAAAGATGTAGGAGCTGCCTGCACATGGTCCTCTACAAGAACGCAGCAGGCTGAGCCCCCTTCTTGCCGGGAGGCTTCCTGGGGTCTGGGTGGGCCCTGAGTCTGGAAGGCTGGAAGGCCGCCGTGGGGCCATTCCCAGACGATGAGTCAGCCCCTTGCAGAACCTGGCTGTGCCTGAGGCTCAGGCCTCCCTCCACAACCTTCACCCCCCTCCTGCGAATTCCTCCCCCTGTGCCCGCCCAGCCCCCATCGGCTCCGCCCACGGCAGCCACACCGAAGACCTGCACCTGGGCAGCAGGAGTCTGGGCTCTCAGTCCTGGAGGCCAGGAGTCCTCCAGCAAGGTATCAGCCGCGTGGGAGCCTCCTGGAGGCTCCAGGACAGAACCTGCCCCAGGCCTCTCTCCAGCGCTCCTGGTGCTCCTGGCCATGTAGACACATCCCTCCCACCTCTGCTGTGGTCCTCTGTTGGTGCTCCCTGTGTCTGTCTGCCCTCACGGCGTCCTTTCCTCTTCCTCTTGGACCACACTGGCTTAGAGCCCTCCCCGCCATCACTTCCTAACGTGGCTAATTGTATCCACAGCAACCTTCTTCCACACAACGTCACATTCTGAGCTCCCAGCGAGGGCGAGGTTTCTGGGGTCAGAGGCAACGGGGCAGAGATGGAGTCAAGTTCTGTGGTCACACCGAAGGGTCTATCTCCCTCGTAAGTGGTCGTGAACTCCAGCAGGAAAGGTACTTGGCATGGAGGCTGGGTCACAGCAGTTCCCAGGCAGGAGTAGCTTACAAAATAAAGGTGAGTGGCGTGGCTGAGGGGCTTGAAGGCAAGGCTACGGTGCTGGGCTCCACCGGGGAGGCCCGGGCGCGCATGAACCTGATACTCTAGAACGTAACGCCTCTGTCTCTCCGTCTCCCTGTCCCTCCCCAGAGCTGCCCCAGGCATCCCATACCTTGCCAGTGTGGTCAAGAAAAGAGAAATCTTAAAAAGCCTTTTTCTTCGGAGGGTCGTGTTCCAGTTGCTTCTGCCCCTGAGGAATGTTTGTGTAAATTCCGTACAGCTCTGGTGTCTTTGTGTAAGTCGAGCTACACACTTGAATTCAGTGGTTTTCTCAGATCACAGGGGTTCTCCCTGTGCCCGCAGGACGGGCTCTGGCAGCAGAGGGCAAGTCCAGGAGCAGGGTCCCAACTGAGTAAGGCTGTTCCCGACCACGACCACGGGCCCTGGGCACAAACAGCGGGCGCCCACCCAGCCCATCGACACACACCATCTGGTGCGTCTGCCCAGGCCCCCGTGTCGGTCGGGTTCCAGGAGGACAGGCACACACACGTGCATGGTTGAGCCAGGAGAGGTGAACTGAGCCAAGCTTTCTGAGGTGGGTGAAGGGACCCTAAAAGAACCAAGGGGCGTGAGGATCCACACCCTGCGCATCTCCACCTCTCCCAGGCCTCGGAAGGCAGGGGAGGGGCGGTAACACGCCCCGGTCAGACCTGTAATCCGCCCAGCCGCAGCAGGTGGACCCTGTGACTCTCCCTTCAGAGCTCGAGGCCTGGAGAAGGCTGGTGAGCACCGGGCCCACGCAGCGAGCAGGGCCCCTGCCCTGAGAAACCCACAGTTTGGGGCAGACACAGACTTCTCCGTGAACCACCAGGATAGAAGCGGAGCTGAGTCATATGACATGTGCCTAGCTCAACATCACAGTCAGTCCCTTCTCTCTGGAGACGGCCTGCGTCACCTCCACTGCACAAGCCACCCCTGCACCCTGGCGCCCACCGCCCTCCTTGGGGGGCCCTCCAACGCCCCCAGCCTTCTCTGGCACCTGAAGCCCATCTTGCCGGCCTGGGGAAAACAGACCGTGTTGGTTTGTTGGGCAGAGCTTCTGACTCTGCCTGTCTCGGCTGTGGATGCTCCTGGAGAGGCCGGGTCTGCCTTTGCTGGAAGAAGGGTGAGTGGGGGCGTTTTCCCAGAGGAGGGCCCGCCTCCTTTCTTTCGTTTCTTCCCTGTGCAGTCCGCAGCCCTGTCCCTGGGGACCCCACATCGCCCACCCGCCGGCAGGTGCACCACGCCCTCCTCCCCACGTGGCTCCATGCTGCTTCCCATCGCCCTGGCATCCACATCCTGGCATCCCGGCAAGACAGCCGGGCAGGGCAGCCGGGGAGGGCAGCCGGGGAGGGCAGCCAGGGAAAGCAGCCGGGCAGGACAGTCGGGCTGGGCTGGCAACACCCCCCACGAGGCCTCTGGGAAAGGTCTGTGGAGCAAGTGGGTAAGCAAGGCGCCTTCCGGGTGGAGAACAAAGCTCACGTAAGGATCCTTCAAATAGAGCTTTTCATGCTTACTTTGTGATTTTGGGTTTAATAAACATGTATTCAGACTCTCCCCAGGAGTTTTAATACTCGCCCCTCAACATGCAGCGTTTTCAACTAGATAAAAAGTCACTTTGTTTGAAGCTCACAGAGCCTTTCCTGGACCCTCCTGCGTAGGTCGTGGGGTTGCTCCTAGAGAGGACGCTTGACTTCTCCCTGGGAGGAGGGCATCCCCTTTCCCGGGCCAGGGGGGCAGCTCAGGGGAACTGAGGCCACGAGAAGCATGGGGCAGTCCAAGCCTCTGCAGGAGTGCGTGCTTTCCGTAAAACCCGGCAGTCTCTGCGAGCTGTGGGGGGGGCTCTCACAGCCCTCATGCGGGACCGACAGAGCACTGAGGAGTCTCCACCTCCCATTTTGGCGAACGCACTTGCCCCCAGCCGGAGGCACACAGTGCAATGCTGAGCATGCGCTCGGCTGACCCAGGTGAAATCATTATTAGCTCTTGCCAAAAATGCCCCATAATCCTTTCTAATAAATTAATCACTTTCAGAACAATAGCGTGGGCTGTGGGCTCGTGGGCCCCTGGCTGCAGCCGGCTGACTAATACTTCCTAATCTCTGAGAGTCTGCACACAATCAGTGTAAACAAGCCTCACATTACCCAGCAGCCCAGGAATGTCAGCCCCAGCGCCACGGAACGGGAGCTCAGCGTGGGTGTGCACGCCGTCCCGCCAAGGAGCGAAGGGGCTTGTTTCATGACAAAATCCCAGGATCCTCCCTTGTCAACTCAGCATGATTTCGAAAGTCTGCGCACATCACACAGGGGCCGCGTGCGGCCCGACTTTGGACAAACCAAGCCGTCAGAAGCGCGGAGTCCCTGTCCTTGGGATGGAACCGCATGCCCAGAACGGGCATAAAGGACACGGGCTGTGTGTGTCGTGGGGCCGGCGCCCCACGCAGCAGAGGCCACCGGGGCCCGCGCCCCTTTCCACCAGCCTGGACTTCTCTAAGGAGTAAAGCTTGCTTCCCAGCTGAGGGGAAGGGACACCTGCTCGCTTTGGGAAAGGGAGTTCAGGCCTCCGTGTGCGAAATGAGTTCACATTTCTGAGCTCCCAGCCGATGAGTCACTTGCATGGCCCCGATTGGCAGGGAGGGCTCTCAGCACTCTAAAGGACATGGCCTTCTTTGGTCAGAGTTGTCATGACACGGAAACTTCATGATTTCATACCCAAACCGCACTCCACACCACAAGGCAACAAAGCCAGGCTAGGAGAACCGTGAGCATGGTGACCGGCACGTCCTGAAGCCCTCGTGTCTGGTGGGGTCACCGAGTGCAAGCTGATGCCCTCCGCCTGGCCTCCCCTCCCCGGCGGGACCCTGGCCAGCCTGGCACTGGGGTGCGGGCTCACCCCGGGCACACTGAGGACACGGGACGGCCGGTCCGCAGGCAGACCGTGCAAACACAGGTCACGGGTGTGAAGGTCTCCGTGCATTAACCGGACGCCTCAGCCATGTCCTGTTTTCCTTTCTGACGGTTTCGTCTTTGGAGCTACGTGGATTCGACACCGACTGTGCTTTGAGAGGACACTGTCTGAAATACTGTATGGAAATTGATGGAAACAAAGACATGGGTACACATCTTGGCCAAGATGTGGCTTTCCTCCGTGGCCCCCAAATTTCAGACTTAATGCCCACCCTATAGGTCAAAAGTTCAAGCTTTTCTGCTGCTTTTCCTTGTCATTGTCATTAGAGAAACCAGATCTCGGACTGACGGTTCGTGTCATTTTAATTTCTCAGTTCAGCTCTTGTGGGTTCCCACAGTGACTTATTTAACAGTGTTTCTGCAACCAGAGCATCAAGGGCATCCCACTGGTGTTTGCAAATGACACCAATGTTGTGGCCAGACCCTGGAGTCTTCAGTGAGCTTGGGGAGCTTCCCCGGACAGGTGTTCTGGCCGCCTGGTGTGCGTTGAACCATGTCCCCCGAGAAGACATGTGGACGTCCTACCCCCAGCACCTGGGGATGTGACCTTATTTGGGAATAGAACTGCTGCAGACGTGGCTGAAGTTGGAGGAGAGCAGGTGGGGCCCTGTGTTCTCACAGGAACAGGGGAGTGATGGGGACACGGTCACAGAGAAGGGCCCTGTGGTGACGGAGCAGAGGTAGGCACGGGGCACCCTACACCGGAGGGCCCCAGGGACTGCGTGCAACCCCACGAGCCGGAAGGGGCAGGGAGGGCCTACGTCAGGAGCTTTCAGCAGGAGCGCGACCCTGCCCACACCTCGCTCTTGAACTTCTGTCCTCCGGAACTGGCAGAGAAGACTTTCTGTTGCTTGGGGTACTTTGTCACGGCAGCCGCGGGGACGGTCCAGGTCTGGGAACACTCTGCGCCCTGGTGGTGTGTTGGGCAGAGCTGGTCCTCAGGCTTCTGGGGGGTAGCTGGCCCCACTGAGAGGTGCCCCGGCAGCTCTCCCTCCTGCTCCTTTCCCCCCTGATGATTTTAACGTGTCCTTTCCCGGTGACAAACCGTAACTGTGATGTGACCGTTTTCTAGGTGTCGAGGCCTAGTGAATGCCCGAACCTAGGAGAGTGGAAGGGTCCGGGACAAGCCTGCAGGAGTCCTGCCCCTCGCTCTGTCCGGCCCAGAGCAAGTGCACACACGGAGACTCCAGCGCGGCCGGGCTCATAGAAGTTCCCTCCCAGCCCGTCATCTAGGCCTCAGCACGCGGGCCGCACCTGTCATAGCCCCTCAGCCCGGGAGTGCATGCACGGCCCTTCCTCTGGGAAGGGGATTGATTCCAGGATTCTCAGAACATGGAGCTGGGTGTGGACTCGGGCTGGCACATTCCTTCATCTGTGGCCCTTTCTCCCTGGAAGTGCACCTAGGCAGGGCAGGAGTCTTGGGGACCCAGGCCCGAGCAAGGCTGATGGGGGGGGCGTAACTGTTTGGAAAAGGGTCCACGGGCACAGAGCACGTGGGCACTCGAGAGCCTGACTTCTCATGGCTCGCAGGGGCAAGCCAACCAGTACTCACTGCCGCCCCACCCTCGGGTCTGGGCATGTCAGAGCTCAGCCAGAGTCTAGCCCGTTCTTGTTATAAAGCTCAATCTTGATTCACGCCGCTTCTAGATCCTTTTAATTATCAAACATTCCTTCAAAATCACTAGCCGATTTTGAGCTTCATAAGCTGCAGGAGTGATAAATTTCAGCTCTTGACCCCACTCCACAGGATGACCCTGTACATATTAAGGATGGGCATTCTACTTCATCATGTTGTATCTTGTGCCCTGAAGGATAGGCTGAAGTCCCATCTCTGGGAGCTGTGTGTGTGACCTCCCAGGGAAGCAGGATCTTTGCAGATGGTCCAGGTGAGATGAGATCGCTGGGGTGGCCCCGACAGGTGATGACTGTCATCCTGATGAGAAGAGGCGACACACTGCGTGAAGATGGACTTGGAGGGTGGAGGAGCAGAGATGCCCAGGACCACCAGGAGCTCCCAGAAGCTGGAAGAGGCAGGAACGACCTTCCCGGGGGGGGCGTAGATCTGGATCTCAGACTTCCAACCTCCTGAATTGGGAGAGAACACATCCTGTGGTTTTAACCTCTCCAGTCTGTGGCACTTTGTTCCGACAGCCTCGGAAAGTTAGTATCCCAGCAATCGTAACTCTGTGCTCTGTAGGAATTCTTATTTTAGGGACGCACGGTTACGCAAGGCTTCCCAGGTCTTATGTTGGCCTTGGGCTCGGAGACCAGGCCTGGATCACGTGCTTGTGCTCCAAACGAGGCGGCTCTGGCCCGAGTGGAATGCACCGTACCCTTCCCTTCCCGGTCACCTGAGGAAGGTTCCAGAAGGAATGACAAGTGTGGGAAGCACCATGAGCTGTGGATGGGGAGCACCTGAGGGAGGGCAGCCATGGAGAGGGCCCCAGAGGGCCTGAAAGTGGAAGCGAGGTCAGTGTGTGCGAAGAGATCTGAGCTAGGTCTGAGTGTGACCGGCCTGTCTGAGCGCATCTCACCGGGCTCTCAGAGCAGCCAGAGGGTCGTTGCTCCCGGCCACTGTCGGCGGCAGATGAGCAGGACCAGGGAGTCTCCGTAAGTAGTGGTCTCCTAGGCTCACCTTCGGAGTGGCTACTCACCCTGAAGACTTCAGGGTTCCAGGACGTAGCCTGTCCCCAGAATAGGGGAGAAAAATGACCCTCCCTCTGCCCTTCCATGTTCTAGGCCTCCTGTACCAGGAGAAAAACGAGGGGCAGAAGTCACACGTATACCTTACCTGCACACAGGGGACACCCCAGGAATTCTCCACCGAGAAGAAGCTCCCGCGATTTACAATCGTCCTTCCCTGCCAGCTCAGAGAGGGAGGCCCCCTGACAAACCAGCGTCAAGTCCCCCACAAAAGGGAACTGTAGCCTTTGTCTTTAGAGCTTCCCCTCTGCCTGCCTCTCTCAAAATATTCAGAGCAAAAGAATCCTTGTGCTAAAGAGGCCTCTTTGGGAGGGCACATTTTGGTCTCCCACACCACCCAGAATGAAGGCACGGAATAAACCGCATCCCAGGACGGGTTCATGAAACATAGCTGGGGTCCTGGCCGCCGGTCTCTTAAACTGGGATTTTCTGTTGTGCCAAACCAAGTTGTAAATGAACCCAGGCCTGTGGTCTCAGTACTCCGTGTTTGTCCTCCAAGGCTATGCTGCTCGTCACCATGGCCACGGCAAGCGAGGAATTCAGCACCCTCTCCCACTGGTCCCGTGAAAAAGAAAACCACAGGCCCCCACATGGTGTTACTTAAGCCAAGTCACCAAACTGGGCCTTCATACCTGACCTGACTGCCGTTCCAACCTCCCCCGAAAATGTGAGTCTTACCTGGTCGGTCAGCCACTTTCTGATCAGCACCAAGGAGGCCTCTGTCCCCCGGGCCTTCTCCAGCCCCCAGCGGAAGACGAAGCCCCCTGCCCTTCCCCCAAAGGGAAGGCCTTGCCTGAAACAATCCTTTCTTTTCTTTTGCCAGTAACTTCCTTGCCCGCTCTCCTTCCCGTAAAAACCTTCCATTTTGTACAAGTCCTCCAACCCCCCTCTACTTGCTAGACAGGATGCTGCCCGATTCACGAATCCCTTCATAAAGCAAATTATCTTCAAATTTACTAGGTTGAATTGTGTTTTTCAACAATCCATACCACTCTGAACTCTTCCAGGCACACCCTGACTTACAGAGCTCATTCTATGAGCAGCCAGGTCTTGGGAAAAGCTTACCAGGGCCCAGGAACCTAGTTTTGAACCAGCAAGATGAGGCGCAGAAAGGACAGGAGTGTGGAGGACACCCGTCTGGCAGAGGACCAGAGACTGGAGGTGACACAGCCTCAGGTGGTGACACAGCCTCAGGTGGGGCTAAGAAAGGGGGCCATTTCCTTTTTCAGAGAGAGACAGATCAAGATTCAGATCACTTGAGGAGGCCGTTGTAGATCTGGACAGTGAGCAGGGTGTCCCTTTATTCTGCAGGAATATAAAAATGTGACCACACTTTGCATCTGAGAAGCCCAAAGCATTTCAGAGTATTTGGGAATTAAAGGTGAGTTGGATTATCCTTGGGAAATGTTTTTGTCAGCATAGCGACTGATACTACCTGACTCACAAGCAGTGAATGGCTCCAGGGCTACAGGTGGGAGTGGGGAGGGGGGAGCTGGGTCCCACACAGGTGCTGGGGCGAGGTGAAACCATGGGCTGCAGGCTGAGCTGCTCAGGGGAAGAAGGAAGGCCAACCGTGGAAGCTGGTTCCAGAAGGTGTAGCTCTACGGTAGTGAAAATCAGACTCTTGTTTTCCAGATCCTTCTGTTGCTGATCTAGCAACTTCTTCAGTGCCTTTGGTGCTCCCTCGATCGGGAACATACTTCTATCTAATGGGAGAAAATTTTCGACTGGCCTGTGACTTACCCCAGATCTCTTCTCACGCCCCAACTCAAACCAAAAATCAGTTACGAAATTGTGTATTAGAGCACTATGGCTCACAGGGAGTTGGTGTGCTGTCCACAGACCAATAAAAAGGGCGCATTCCTTATGACGGCACAGAGCCTGTGCATATTTTAAAGGTAAGTCTTCCGGGAACTCTGAGTACTTTCCTTACGGATGCTCTGTCTGCGGAATCCCTGTCGACTCTCAAAAGCTCCGGCCAAGGGCCACTGTGCAGAGAAGAAAGCCCGCCGTGTTTACTTTGGCGTGTGTTGGTGGTAGTCAGCGCAGGCCCCGGCAGCCACAGACTGGGGCTTGAAGAACACGGATGCACGTCTCACAGGTCTGTGGCTGCGAGTCTGAGGTCAGCACTCTGGCGGATGCAGTCTGCAGAGAACCCGAGTCCTGGTCTGCAGATGGTCACCTGTCCCCTCCTCCAGAGGGAACCCATACACGGCATTAACCCCGTCACGGGGGCTCCATGTCTGTGACCTAGGACCCCCCCCAAAGGCCCCATCTCCTGACACTACCACACAGAGGGTGAAGTTTTCAACATAAGAATTTCAGGGGACACAGCATTCATTCCGTAGTAATTTCTAATGGACAGTGTAACCCACTGATATCAATACACGGGGAAACGTGGCAGGTGTCCCAGCCCTCGGTGTCTCTCTCGTGGGACGCGGTGGCGGCCTCGTACAGATCCTTTTGTCCATGTGTCCTATTCTCAGGGACATGTTTCCAAACCACCCTCATACAACTTAATGAATTTGGAGAATGTTATATGGAAAAATAAGATGGGAAAGCTGGAAGACCTTGTATTTTCAACGGCCAGCAGACAGAAACAGATAAAGCCCCATGGGACACGGAGGATGTCTGTGGCATTCCACACGACTGTCACTAGGAGCTTTGCTCCAAGATGTCCTTCCGAGGGTGTGGCATTCTAACCAAGGACTGAACTCCCACTGCCCTGTCCCAACCCGGGCTCCACGACCCCCATCCCTCCCCCGAGACAGGTGCTCCTCCCGTGTGGGATGGAAAATACACACCTGCCCTCCTTTGACCTTTGTTGACCCTTCTGTAATCTTCCTTCCTATTCCCGTGTTTTCAATTATCCCTAAAACGGTGGACATATATTTACCAGAAATGGATGTTTCCAGAAAAGTAAACTTGCATGCATCAGGATTGAATGGAGGGTCGAATGGAGATCTGCTCTATCAAAATTTGGGAATGATAAATATGTCTTTAAATATGACCCAGGGGCACCTCAGTGGGTTAAGCGTCTGACTCTTGATCTCAGCACGGGTCTCGATTTCAGGGATTTTGCCAGCGGCTTGTGCTAAAGGGCCCCGGGGGTGGGTGCCACTGCCACGGGTCACAGAGCCGTTGTCCCTTATTTCTGGTCTGGGGGCCGAGGGCGAGAGCAGGGGTGAGGTCAGTCTGCTGGGGCAGGGCTGCTGGGGGGCGGCTCGCCTTCCCCGGGAATCGAAGCTGACATGGGCAGGACGTTCTGCCGCATCAGGTCACAGGTCAGGACTGCACCTAGGCCCTGAGAACCGTTGGTCACCCACGGAATCATAGATGGCCGTGATGACCTAATGCCGTTCCTCTCTCCTGCTCAAAGGCCAATTCCTGTTGCGTGAGCCATCTGCCGGCTCTCCCTTCCCTTTTCTGTTAATCTCTGTCCTTACCATGCTACACACCCAACAGCCCCCCACACACCCAACACCCACCCACACCCAACACCCCCACACATACCCAACACCCCCCAAAACACACACCCAACACCCCCCCACACCCAACACCCCCACACATACCCAACACCCCCCAAAACACACACCCAACACCCCCCCACACCCAACACCCCCACACATACCCAACACCCCCCAAAACACACACCCAACACCCCCCCACACCCAACACCCCCACACATACCCAACACCCCCCAAAACACAC